>NW_020955234.1:1859942-1864531 GCF_003031625.1 Empidonax traillii
GCTTTAGCACACCCAGCAGGTATCTTGCTGCTCACAGACTGGGAAATACCTGCTTTTGCTGAGAGCAGAGGTACAGCTGTGCCAAGGGGTGACTTTGATGGCAGAAAGAAACCCGCAAATAGGAATAACAGCTTCTGCTTCCAGCCACAGTAAGAAGACCTCTCTAGCATTTGGTCAACTTCCTACAGGACAGTGTAGGTGTCATTTTCATCCCACTAAAGCTTCAGGGTGACAGAGGAGACCTCTTTGAAAACTAGCTGTCTTAACTAGGATGAGTCAAGGTGGTCATTGACATTTTTGGATGCTACATACAAATGCATCCATGTACATGTATGTGTCTCCTATTGAAGATTTTCCAGTGTGACTTTATAGTCAGGGCTTTCAGCTCAGATGGCACCCAGAGATACCTGTGTGGTGGTTTTTGTCTGAACTGCTTGAAGAGAAAATTGGAGTCTGTGGCTCAGTATTCTGGTGGTTGCCTGATCCATCACCCAGCTACTTTATTTCAAGGAGATATTTCAAAGTAGATGTCAGTAAAGTGCTTATTTATGAGAAAGAACATGAAGAGTGGAGGGAAGGAAGGAGGGAGGCAGCAACCATCACCTGAAGGTGCTGTGGGTTGAAATGTTGCTGCAGCTGCCCTGTGTCCCCTTCCACTGTTGGCAGATGCCAACAGCTGTAAGAGGAGCCCTGGGTGTAGGTCAGGCTTTGCTGGCATTGCTGATTCCAGCAGCTATTCTGGAATGCCACCTGCTGGCATTTTTTCCTATTATCTACCCTAAAGATGAACTGTTGTATGGTTGCACCCCCAGTCTGGAAGCAAAGACACAAACTTGACCTTGTCAGTGAACGTCCTCGGTTTTTTTTTTTTCGGAGAGAGGCTGCTCTGGGGCCTTGTGAAAAGTCCAGTTATGTAAGGGAGGGATTTTTTACGTGGGACTAGGAAAGGGGATGCCTATGCCAAAAGAAGCGACAAGAATGGAGGCGGGTGAAAGAAACAGGGAAAAAATTAAAACAAGGGAAAAAAAAAGTCTTCAGGCACTAGTGAGGGATAAACTGCACAGCTCTGGAGGAGGAAGAAGTTTATACCCATCAAACACCAGTTTAGATAGTCTTTAAAAAGGAGCACTTAAGTCTATGGTTTTTCTTTTTTCCATCAAGGTTTATATGACACTGATTAAAAAAAAAAAAAAAAACACATCTTTTTAATTTTTGGCTGCAGCATTTTAAATTGGAAAGGAAGAGGAGGCACAACTTCTGACTGCTCTGCCTTTTGGCACCAACACCAAAATCTGTAGCGCTGATGCTTACAATCCCTGACAGTCCCAACAGCCAGACCAAAGACAAGAACAAAGGCCCGTAGTGGTCAGTCGCCCTCATTTACACAGCAAGCAGAGCTCTGCATGCTGCTGCTGCTGCATGCAATGGGAATAAACCTCCCAGCTGCCATTCTCCTCGTGGAGCCACAGTCCTGCTCCTCCTCCAGCCTCCCAGCTGTGAGATGTGGGACAGTGCTGCTCCCCAGCATAGATAGATGTTATTGATACTCTGCCATTTCTTGTCCCTCAGACATTTCTTGTCTCACCCATGCTTTTTTTCAACAGAAGATCCTCTTAGTATGTGTTTATTTATTTATTTTTATATCTATATTATTTTTTTTTTTTTGTTCTCAGGGTAGTCTCACAAATTTTTTAAGTGCTGTGGCTGAAATGGTTTCTCTGAAATACCTCCACCAACTTTACTGACTGATGATGAAATCTCGCTGTCTGTGACTGCCATGAATGAGTTTTTTTAAACAATAATCTTTAGCCTTATCCAAGACACAAAGATCCTTAGATAGTCTACTTGGGAGGCCTTAGCTTAGCACTCATCCTTCTGGAATGGTCTGAGCTCTTTTCCAGGCTTTTATTTTCAGAGACCAGTTAACTTCTGGGCATAAGTCTGACTCTCACTGATGGCTGGGAGGGCAGAAATGTAACAGGGCTGTTCTGGTGCTGTGTATCCAACAGTCTGAGTAAAGTGTTATTACCTGCAGAGATCCTGGACAGCCTCCTGCTCAAGGTCGGTCTGGTACAGGTAGGAAAGGCTACTGGGACTCTGAGAGGATTTTGTTTGGTTCTAAGTATCAATTTCCTTTTTTGTTGGATGTAGAAGTGGATGTATAAAAGATTTCTCTGGCAGCCCTTGGAAGTGGAGTATGGTATACACAGGGTGTGAACACAGCATAATGGCTTTTAATAGATGGAGTTTATGAAGTGATTATGATGCCTCTTCCCCCAGCAAAGCTGGAGTTCTCTTCCTTCAGACGCTTTCACTTCCTCTTGTATGGCATATTGCAAAAGAAGGCTTTCACTTCTGTGCCATATCACCCAGGGCTCTCCTTTCAGCTGAACCCTGCCAAGTGACAGATGTGTTCCCGAAGAACACTCGCATGCCTTGAGAACACACCTCTGGCCAGGGAAGCGTTCTCTGACTGGGCACGTGCTCTTTTTATGGGGAAGTAAAGTAAGAGGAGATTTATAGCCTACACTGATATAATGTGATCCAGCTGTGACAGCTCTTTCATCATAGTGAATGATGGGTCTGGTTGTTATTAATTTGCTTTGTTACTGTAACAGGTAGGTTTGATCTCCATTTGCCACAAAGGATGAATGTGTTTGGAAGGATAACACTGGAGTCGTTGTGGTTCAAACCCGCTTAAGGAAAACTGTCCTGCATGTCAGATGTGGACTGATTCATGTTGGTGAAAAAAAGCCAAAAAAACACCCCCAAGCCTTTGCTGTTGGAGTTTGCTGTTTTCAGTGTGTGTTACCTAATTTTTGAAAGTGGAATTCCTGTGTTCTGCTTCTCACATTGTTGGTGAGGTCTCTGAGGAAGTATCTGTGGTCAGAGCAAGTCTTTTAGCAGTTAATACTAGCCCTGATTCTCCTTGATTCCCAGTTGCTTACAGGTAAGTTGTTCAGAGTGGATCTTGTGTCTGCTGATGTTTTAACATAGGAGCTTTGCAGGGTCACGTGGCAGACTGGCAGATTATGTAGCCTATAAATAATCTCCTTTGCAGCAACAACCATTCAGTGTCTTAAAAAAAAAAAAAAAAAAAACAACTTTTGGTGAGAATGATCCTGTGTTTATCTGTAGGACCTGACTCTCTCACTTCTACAGACTTTCAAACGAAGTAAGTCATGATATGCCTCAACTTGTAGGACAGTCTGAGCTTCTAATGATGATGAAAGAGGGGTGGGGACTGACTGACCAGTCATCTGTGTTTTGCACGGCCCTCATTACATGCCAGTGAGGTGCCTTAGTCTGTGAGACTACCAAAGCCTTGTGCTGATGGCACTTTCAGATATTTGGAAGCTGTAATGCAGAAGAAAAGGATGTTGTCCTACTATCCAGAGAGCTGATAGTTCAGCTGTATTCCCAGGCATGACAGCAAGCGTACAGTGATGGCGCTGCTGAGGATTCTGACTGCGGACAAGCCTCAACAGAATAACCAGATCAAAACTGCTAACACCATAATTTCACTTAAAAATTAATTTGTAGGAAGGAGGGAAAGGAGGAAGGGCAGGCACTGCTTTGATGCCTGAGTTGCAGAAAATAACCCCATGATAACCCTGAAGGGTGTTTGGACTAAGACAATGCAGGGTTTTGGTGTTTAGTGGAAAATATGGTAAGAGGATGATGTTGCAGAGTTGAGGCACCTCACCACGGTGCACAGGCCTCGGGCTCTCATTGTCTGTTTCTGGCACTTGTGGGAGCTCTGTCTTCATCAATCTGCTGTTTATCATTTTCAAAAGAGGTGGCTGATCTTGCTTATGATCTTCCTGGATGCTTCTGTTGTTCTGAGGTTTAGATTGGATATCAGGAAGAATGTCTTCACTGAAAGTGTTGTCCAGCCCTGGCACAACCTGCACAGGGAAGTGGTGGAATCACTATCCCTGGGGGTATTTAAAAGATGTGTAGATGTGGTGCTTGGACACATAGCTTAGTGGTGGCCTTGGCAGTGCTGGGTTAACCTTTGGACCTGATGATCTCAGAGCTCTTTTCCAACCTAAACAATTCTTTGACTCTACATTACCCGAGGAAAGAATTCCAGTCCCTCCAAAGAACAAGCCAAAAGACAAACTAAGGCGTCTCAGGTCCAAAACACGGGTTACCCCAAACCAGCAGATGCACTGCAGGTAGGTCCTCATCTGCATCTGCAGGAGCAGGCAGGTCTCAAGTGGTGGGTGGCAGACCCTGAGAACATTTGTAAGTTGAAAAAGAGTTCTGTGAGAAACTGTATTTCACCTTCCTGAGGTGTAAAGCCCTTTTCTTCAGCTGGTTTGCCACGGACATACCTGGTGTCCAGCTTGAATGAGATAAAACATCTCCTGCGGGACTGTGGGGAGGCTGCAAAGTGCTCTGTGAGGATCTAGATATATGTGTGTGCATGCACATGCCTTCAATAATACATGCATTTACTGTAGGCAAAAATTACAACATTGTTGGCAGTTATGGCTTCCTGCTAAAGGTCCCTTTTTTCACTTCTGACTTCACCAAAAATTCCCTCTTTGGCTGCAGTTTTCCCTTGTTGCTGCCATTTTCCA
>NW_020955234.1:1864835-1867910 GCF_003031625.1 Empidonax traillii
GGATCTAGATATATGTGTGTGCATGCACATGCCTTCAATAATACATGCATTTACTGTAGGCAAAAATTACAACATTGTTGGCAGTTATGGCTTCCTGCTAAAGGTCCCTTTTTTCACTTCTGACTTCACCAAAAATTCCCTCTTTGGCTGCAGTTTTCCCTTGTTGCTGCCATTTTCCATTGTTTCTTGTTTGCCTCAGGTTTAGCTTGTTTCTGAGAAGTTACAAGAGGTCTTGATTGTTTTGACTAAGTTGAGGAAGAAAATTATGTTTTCTCTTAAATTTCTGACCCGAAATAACTTTCTGATTATTTGAACAATTCCATGTTCTGAAAGGGAGCCTGGAAATCTGGCTGGAAGATCAACATGGAACAGATTTTTTGCCTTTGGAAAGTAACCAAATGATTCCGTTAAGTTAAAGGTCTGAAAATACTTTTTCACATCCTTGTCAGAGAGGAGAGGGTAGATATTGGCAGAAAAAAGCCTTTGGGAATGGTATTTTCCCAAAGGGGAAGGGGGAGAGAGAAATTTTTTGTGGAATATTTTTGTGGAATAGTGAGAATGAGACAGGTGAGCAGATGGACAAGCAAGGATAAGGGATGTGGGAAGGAGGGTGAGTGAAGCTTGTATGGTAACATATACACGAGAGCAGAGGGACTGCTGCCTAAAATTTACCACAATATACAGAAATTTTCAACCTCTGCATTTCTGTAAGGCCAGCAAAAGGCTGTGAAATTTGTTGCCAAGTTTGTTCCCTGCTCTGGTTCACAGCAAATGAACAGCATTCAGCTCGTGCCAGGATCTCGCGTGGTTAAGACCTGCCTGATGTGGAAGTTTTTAAAAGAAATACTGGTACTGGTGTGAATGGAAATGCCTGGCTGAAGACAAAAAAACACAAACACCCAGCAGATGAAGGGTTAAAGGAGTGGCATGTATTAATTGCTGCAGAACCACCCCACGTGATTCATACAAGTAAATAAGCAGTGGACAATAAACAAACTGAAGCCTTGGAGATAAGCTAACAAGCTGATGACCCACAGCACAGAAACTGTGAAATACCTGGATAAGGGCAGCAACAGACGCAATTTTGCTTGAAACTCTTGAGGCGTGAGACACAAAATCACAGTGTCCACTGCTGATGGGTGTAAAAGATGCATCTAAAAATAAAGAAGAGCCCATCCCTGAGATGTAGGGAGATGGGGATGGTGTTATCCCATGTGCTTCCTGCTGCACGTGATTGATCCTGGCATGTGAGTATGTCGATGGGAGAGTGGGAGTGGGTAGAATCAACTGATTGGAATCTTATTAATAAAAAAAAAATCACCTTCCCTATCTGTAAGGTCTTGCAATGAGTTTTGTTCCACTAATTTCACACAGTAATGAGACTAAATTTTCGAATTCTGCTAATAATTCATGTAGGAGGTGGTATATACCCATATGATGGCATTTTATATAAAGTCCAGTTGCCTTTAAAAAAGACCTAGATAATTAGATTACGAAATTGCTGTGTTAAAGGAGTATTCATGATAAAGTGAGGCACTCAACTGCTGGGAATGGAAATCATTTGTTTAAGCTTCATGCTGCCCTCTTGTAGGAGAGCTACTGCCTTCAAAATATTTCTCATTTGCTAAGTGCTCAGCCTGAGACGTGCATTGAATGCTGCCAATTATAGGTGACACTACTGCATTTAAGCATATAAAATGCCACCAAAAAAGTGCCATAAAGAAAATCAGGCCACCCAAGTCACTTCTCAAGCTGGTTTTCTGCATGAGAGGTTCTCAGTGACCTGGATGCTGCAGCTATATATGAAGGCAGCTCTCTGCTCTCACTGAAGTCAGAAAAACTTCTGCTCTGGACACAATCCAGGTGCCTTCCATCCTTTCCTATCTATCTCTGTTCCTGACCATGCTGGGTGCCCATGTGGGCTCTGCAAAATAGCCATCTATAGCCAGTGAGGGCTTAGAGACAGCTGTGCTGCTGTCAGTGCAAGGGGCTTGTTTCCTGGCTGCCTTTTGCTTTTTCTGGCAGAGTTGTGGGGAGAAAAAAAAATAATAAATGCTTGTGAAGCATTCCAGGGTGATAGTGGTGAGGGCAGAGAAAAGCTGTCCAGGAGGGTAATATGTCTGTGTTCCTAAAATCAGGGTATAGAAGTAACACTGAGAAACAGAGTGCTGAATGAACGCTGTTGGTTGTATCACTCCTTCAGGGATGGAGGAGGACATGGGAGAGTCCTGTGAGCAGCAGTAGTGCCATAGTAAAATACACTTTACACAATTAAGAAGTTATAAATTGAAGCTATCCAGCCATTATTCCTACTCAGCTCTGCTGTTTTCCTCATCTCTTCGCAGTCATCCTCTTTGGAGGGGTGGGTTGTGCAGGGGTGTTTCTGGTTCCTCGTACCTGCCTGCTGCTGTGCTCCTGGTCTGTTCCTGTGGATGCTGCCTGCCAGACACTGGACACTGCTGCAGACTCTTGGGCTGCCCTTGAAGAAGGCAAACTCACCAATAAGTAAGTGAGAACATCTGGAGATAATATTTTCCGTTACTTCTTGGAAGTTTAGCTTGAAGACAGAAGTGCATTGTCTTTTTTCCTCTTTCTTTCATAAGAAGGGCAGGGGTTAGTTTGAATTAGTTAAATGCTTACAGTAATGTCCTTAATCAGAGTTCAGTGAAAATATTTGGAGATCGGTCAATGAATTTTAGTGTGGCAGCTTCAAGTCTGCTTGAAAATAAGAGGGTAGCGAGTTCCTCTTACTCTTCTTGCTCCCTCAAATCTAGAAATATTTCCCTGCTGCCAAAGGGTGGATCTGTTCTGTTCTCCAACAATAAAAAACAGATGATTTCCCTTCTTAAAATACCCAAAGGGAATTGCTAGCACAGATCCTCTTCACTGTATGCCCATCCTAGTGTGCACAGTCAAATCCCATCCCTCCCAGCAGCAAGGAAAGGCTAATCCCTGGCATTGAAGGCACCCAGATTAACCCACTGCAGGATTAGGATGCTTGAGCTGTTGTTAGAAGATTAGTATATTTGGTTGTCAACACTTTCTGAACTTGGCCTGAAAATGATTTCCAACGAG
>NW_020955234.1:1868193-1892870 GCF_003031625.1 Empidonax traillii
ATCCTAGTGTGCACAGTCAAATCCCATCCCTCCCAGCAGCAAGGAAAGGCTAATCCCTGGCATTGAAGGCACCCAGATTAACCCACTGCAGGATTAGGATGCTTGAGCTGTTGTTAGAAGATTAGTATATTTGGTTGTCAACACTTTCTGAACTTGGCCTGAAAATGATTTCCAACGAGGTCACTGACTCTTGGGTGCCAGTTTGCCTGGCACGTTAGGAAAGGCTGGAGTTAAAGCAAGTGGCTACGAAGGTTAAACTGGAGCTCTGAGTGTGTAGAATACCTTTAGGATTTAAACCTTCCATCACTGCTGATAGGCACAAAAGGCTTTGGCAGTTTGGGTAGAATTGCTGAGCTCCTGCCTTGCTGGGGAAGTGTTTCTGGAGCTTTGCTTTCTGGAGTTTCCTGCTGATGACAGTGTGTGGCATTATGTGGGTGAGCTGCCCACAGATGAACTTGTCCCAGTTCCTGCACAGTGCAAAATGAGTTTATTCTGAGGACAGGGTCTCCACAGGGGCACCTCTAGGTAGAAAGCAATTGGCTTCCACTCCGTTCTGGGACTCAGATTGTCTGTTCTCATAATGTTTTATTTCAGCTACTAGCAGGAGGATTCATGTTTTTTTTAAAAAAAGGATCTTATTCTTGTCAGCAGGGCAGTATTATACCAGCACAAAGTCTGCTCATGCTATTTCAGCACCTTGTGAGTGCTTACATGGCTTTCCAGTGCACAGAGGAGTGGCAGCGGAGTTGTGGTCCCGTTGCAACCAGTCCTGCTGTTGTGTGTGAGCGGTGTCTGAGGTGCTCTGATGCTGGGGGAGCATGTCCCGGTGCTGCAGGGAGTGTGCATGGGGAGGAATGGGCATGGTACACCTCCTCTCGTTCTTGCAAAGCAGCTATTTTCCTGTTTATTTTTTTTTCCTCTGTGAAATTGCAAATGAGAGCTCTCAGGAGCCTAAAGATAGATCCTTTAAAGATTTTTGGTAATACAGGGAGAGTACGTGTTTTCCTCTGTTTCTCAGTGGAAAACTGCCATGCTTGTAAAACAACTGATACTTGGAAACTGGTTTTCCCTTTTATGAGCCAGGTGAATACAAACTTACATTTAATTCAAAGCAGCTTGTCTTGAAAAGTACCAACCACCGTCTGTGTCATGGAATTGGTTCCACTGATTTCATTCAGTGTTGCTGCATCGTATCTGGATTTCAAGGCACATGCTTTTGTGAATGTGGATTGTGTCATGCTTCCCTTTGTGCATACGAACTTTAGCAGCTATTTCTTATCTGAATTTTTGTAACTGCATTTGTCACTCCTCTGACAAATTTTGCTTCCTCAACAGACCAGCAAAGATATTCAAATGAAGCCCACGTTGAAGACGTAAGGCTAGAAGTTCTTTCAGTGAAGATACACTAGAGAAAAGTAGAACCTTTCCATAAATACTTCCTTTGAGTTTGACTCTAATATCTTAAATCTGTAGCTGTCCTGAGCATTCCCACTTTTGGGAATGCTGTACAGCCTAGTGAAGCAAGAGCTGTTCAATTTTAATACCTTTATAAGCACTAAGTACATTCCTCTGTACTTTACAAACATACTTAAGGGGATTTCTGTAGAGCTCCATGATAACATAATTTTGAATATTTTATCCAAGGCCTGTGTTGCAATTTATTCTGCAAAAAAACCCCTTCTGAATCCCAGAATGTGGGCCTGAAGTTTCTGCCTGGATGACTGTGTGTGGCAAGAGGACAAGGCCACCACTATGGTGGCATTGCTCCCAGCTATCTCACTGCAATGAGAGATGGGTTATGGAATAACCAGCAAGAGCATGGGACAGCAAGGGGGTGTGTGTGAGTGTGTTGGTTCTCCCACTTGGCCACATGCAGAACATACCTGGATTTAGATCAGCACGGACCAGGCTGACCAGCTGTGATAAAGAGGTCTGAATTCAGAGAAGAATTTCAGGCCACCCATTCACTGGATGAAAATGTAGTGGCTGACATCATGCTGAGGTAGTTTGGACTATCTGATGAGTAAAAACATATATATATATATATATATATATATACACATACACATACTATATGTATATACACTATATATACATACAAGTAGGCCATAAATAAGACATGGTCCAGTGTGGAAAATGGTGCACTGTAGATTTTAATATACTAGGAAAAGAGGCCATACAGTGGCTCTGCTTGTATTTCAGCCTATGCTTGCTGTGACAAGTGCTTAAAAACTTGTAACTTGAAGGCAGTTTCTAGGACAGGGGCAGAGTCACTGGGTTCATAACTGGGGGATACATAAAGTGAAAAAAGGAGAGAAAAATGTAAATGCCACCCTGCTGTGAGCTCAGGCCTTTATCTTCAAGGAACAGGTTATGTATGAGCAGCTCAAGCAGCTCTTGTTTGTGATCAATGTGTAGAACAAAACACATTGTCTGGCTAGTAAGAAACAATCATACTTAAGCCACTCGTTTCCACATCAGAAATACCTCCAGAGGGTGGACCTCAGAATACCTTCAAAGGGTGGACCTCACACCTACACCGATAAATAGGTGAGGACAGTGCTGGCTGGATGCCCTGCACTTCCCACTGCTGGATAATCCACATTCACATAGGCTTTGTATCCCTGTGTGAATGGCCAAGGAAGCTCCAGCTGGGTTAATTCCCAGTCCTATGATGCTGTTTCCAATGGGTGAGGATAGGTGCCAGTTAATCACTGCCTTTATATTTGACATGGGGCAGTTCCCAGCAAGACTGGCTGCTTGGTAGGCACTGTAGCTTCACAAGGTAAATAACACCTCGATGCTGAAGAATATTTTAAATTGGGCATAAAAGTTTTAATTTGAGAAAAAACAATCAGAAATATAAAATGAAAGGGATGGATGTGGTGAGACTGTGGTTCTGTAGCAGACGGAGGTACAGGTGGAGACTGATCAGGTAGCATGGTTTGCACTGGTGAGGGGGGGGGGCAGGAGCCTTTTCCATATCTAAGAACAAAAATTTACCTGTGAACCAATCTCCATCTGTTGCTATGGGAAGATCTGTAGCTGCTCACAGGATCCAGACCTTGCCATGCTGTTAATAGTTAGACTGGATCTTAGAGGTCTTTCTCAGTCTAAACTTCTCTGTGGTTCTGTGGGTTACATCTGGGTGTTCATCCCTGGAAGTGTTAGGGCCGGGTTGGATGGGGCTTTGAGCAAACTGCTCTGGTAGAAAGTGTCCCTGCCCATGGCAGGGAGGTTGGAGCTACATGATTCCTAATGTCCCTTTCAGTGTTTTTAGTGTATAAGGGAAAACAGAGGTTTTTAATGCTAAGTGAACATGTTTCCAAGATGGCTTTTGTAACTTTTGCAAACTCACCTTCTTCTTCCCAGGATTCTCTGTCTTATCTCTACTTCGGAATGTCCTGAGAGACCTGAAAGTCTCCCTATTGGTTGTTAGCCCTTTCTTGTAATTGGTTGGTTACTAAGACCACCTGGACTCCCAGTGGTCACTTTGTAATCCCCCCAAGAGCTATTTAAGTCGCTACCCAGAACAATAAAGTCTCTCTGCCTCTCTCCTCGCGGCTGCCGTCCTGTGGTCTCTGCGGGAGCCATGGAGACCTCGTGGTGGGGGGGAGAGGGGGGTCACTTCTCCCTCCAGGACTAGAGGTAAAAGGGAAACCTGTAGCCTGGAGTCCCACTCCCTGTCCAACCTTCAACGTTCGTCACAACGCAAACTATTTTATGATCTCCATCTTTCCCAAACCCCAAATACAGGCTGTTTCTCCAGCATCCTCTGCCAGCATCCCCTCTCCCACCCCGGAGTGCTGATTCTGAGATACATTATTTTGCATTAAGTGCTCAGTTTCCCCCCTCCTGGCAGAGATGGGGAAGGACAAAGCAGGCAAGAGCCCAGAGCACGCACTCATTAGCTTCTGTCTGCCAACAAGTTTGGGATCATGCAGTGTTATATGCAATGTCTGGCTGTTATAAAAGGCTTTGGTTAAGTAATCACATTTCTCTTGCATAAGTGCTTGTTTTTGGGAGGCTTTAGCCAATTGGAGGCTGCAGCAGCTCACAGACAGAAAGTATGTCTAACTACTGTGATACTTTTTTTGTTAATAATACTCGATTATTAATCTGCTGAAAGTTGTATAAAACCTCTTTAGATAAGATTAGACGGCGGAGACTCCCCAGCACTGCTTGCAGCTGAACTACATCCATAAAACAGTGTCAAAAATCCTGTGTGGATCCCCGTGAGTAATATTTCTGATTGTTCTAAGGGGTGTTTGTGACTGGAAACTGCAGGCAGAGAGTTATTGCAGACATTTATTGCAAGCAGTAAGTTAGAGGGAGGCGGGAGGTGAGAGACAGCAGTGAAACTATTGAAGGGTTTAATAAGGCTTTTCTCCTAGACTTCTGTAAGCAAGCATGGGTTTCTCTGAAGGTGTGCAATCAAGGTTCTTCCAAATAAGCTAATGAAAAAGAAATGGGGTGCTGAAGACAATTACAGGACTGCAGGAGGACAGAGATTTGACCCGGCAACGAGATCAAAGGACCATCTAGTCCCATGTATTGGTTTGGGGTAGCCAAATGTCCTATTCTTATATTCTTTCCTTGGTCACTGACTGTGTACAGTGATATTTTTCTGCTACATTTTCATGACTTTCAGAAATCTGCATGTCAATTATTTCCTGGGCCAGAAAAGATATCTCTAATAGTGCAAGTAGAATTTTCTTTTCAGAATTTGCTTATCTACTGTATCTGTTGAAGACAATGTGTTGTTTTGTGATCTGAGTGACATAAATCTAACTGGGATTTGATATCTTGAGTTAAATGAGTTCTTCCACATAGATTTTAATTTTTTATTTTAAAAAAGGGTGGGTTTTCTTCTTAGAATTGAAAAGGGCAAAGCATATATGGATTTACAGAAAACCGGAATTCCCCTCCCACTTCCTTGTGACGTGTCTGGATGCGGCTCAGTCAATGAACAAAGCCTGGAACTATAAAACCATCCACTGAAGTGGGAACTGAAATTTATTAGTTCGAGACTGAGCAACCTGGAACGACTCCAGTTGTTATTCCTGCCAGCCCTGGAAGGCATTAGAGTACCATTGTACAGAGAAGGCAGCTCAAGTGCTGAGCTGAGAGGAGAAATAAAGGCTGCTGCCTATAGTTTGGATGTATGTCTGCTTACTCTTACAGGTGGCACAGAACTCTGCCGTGATAGAACAAATTCTGGACTAATGGAAAAACACTTGGGAAAGCTCAAGTCACTACTTACTAACCTTGAAAAAGCGTAGGATGTAGATTTTACAGTCTATAAAGTTCTTGAGACCTGTTAAAGCATTTAAATCTTACTGGCAGCCAGTAGATGAGGAGGTAATACCACCATGAAAGGAAGTTAATTTGTAGGAGTTATGGGATTAGAGAGGTAAATGTGAAAAGTTATGTTGAACTAAAAGGCACTTGGCTGCAAGGCCAAGACTTCAATATTTTCATATTTGCTTCCTAGAGTGGGTAAAATTGATAGGCCTGTTTGCTTCAGCAAAACTGCAATAGTGATGCAAATAAGCTGGGGTCACTCTTTTGCTGGATGAGTGTTTAGGCCTTAAAACCCTTGATTTAGGCAAACCTAAGCTATGGCTCTTCTACTGTGCCAGTAAAGGATGGAGGCATGGAGGGATGGAGCAGGCTGCTCACTGGACAGCCAATGGCTTCCCTTTTCCATTCAAACACAGATGCTCCCAGCCCATGCAAAGCCTTTGTTGTTCTAATGAAAACACCGTGAAAAAAAGTCAGCAGTTACAATTTGGGAATTTACAACATTATTTCTAGAACAGTTTCTGTTTTACAGAACAGGAACAAATCCAGGCATCCTTTGGGATAGTCAAACAACATCTCTAACATGTTGCAGGGCAAGATGGAGGCTGTACACAAGCTGAAGGTGTTGGTGATGTTTCTGTCTCTGGCTACTTTCACGGTCATGGTGATAATGAATGCTGGAAATGCCACTGGGATATTCAAAGGTAACACAAGCAAATTTTCTTTGTTCAGAGGTGGATTTCATGCATTGTATAGTTTAGTGATACAAGGATGGGGTAGATCTATTTGTTATCTCATCAAGTGTCCAAATATACCTTGTTTTGTGAAAGGTGGAAGTAGCTGGTGCATCCTGCTACAGCCAGATGCCTGAGCCCTATCCAGTCCCTTATTAAAATCCAAGGAAACAGCCTTGTCCCTGGTGAACCTGGATCTAGTGGTGCAATGTCATTGCAGAAACTGCCCTTATGTCCCTGGTGGGAGATGTTCAGGCTGCTGCTGTGGGCTTAGAGAGGGCAGTGGTGCTGTGTTTGAGCACTGCCCAGCTGAACCTGCCAGCGACTGACATTGTGCTTTTCTCTGGATTTCACACACAGCCATCTCCTCTGGTTCTGTATAAGAGGGAAGGTGCTTGGGGTTCCCCACAGGGGCAGTGATCCCATAATGGGTGTCTACAGGCAAGCCAACTGCAGCACGTGGCTTGTTTACACCAAGGGGGTGCTTTCATCATCCCCAAACCCACTGGGGTGTGGATGAAGTCTGGAGGAAGATTGAAGGGTGAGGGAAATCAGCAGTCTTTCCCCATCCTTAGAATGTAGTAACAGTTTTGCCTGCAATAACATTCACCACCACAGGTCTGTTCAGGACAACCCCTGGAAACATCTCAGCCAAATACAGCACTGATTTCACACCAGCTGGCTGGACTTTCCTCATCTGGAATGTCATCTATGCCTGGCAGCTTGCCTGGCTTCTCTACGCCTTGTCAGGGATCTGTCGAAGGTATTTTCCCTATTTACTGTTTATGGTATAAATGAGAAGGGAGATCTAACGCTCTGAGTTTACTTGCTGTTAGAGATCAGAGAATCTCCACTGGGGAGTCTCTTGGCTCATTGAACTGGACTTGAAGCTTTTTCCGGGGCTACGAGGTCAATAACTGCCTCATGCAGTTCCTTGCAGTATCTGTAGCATTCCATGATGTCTTCTGTGGGACAGACTTATACTGTACCTCTCCTGTCAAGGAGGAGCATGGACTGCTGAGTTTGAGTCGTGTATCTGCTATTTTTTCATAGTTTGTAAGAAATCTCTCAGTTGGTGATGGCCAACCCTGAAGGCTGAGGGAAGAAATGAAGTGTGTGTTTGTACAGAATCACCAATCAGTCCATACAGGTGTATGAGCACACACAAAATCTATACTCACACACTCACACAATGATCCCAAAAGCCCCAGGAACTGGGCTAAAATTCCATGACCATGCCATTGCTGCCACTAGCAGTGGCACAAACTTTACAGCATCTGTGGAGCAGTCCTTGGTATCCACTGTATCTGTGATGGTGCAGAGACCAGCAAGAAGTTCTGTACTGTGGCACAGACAATACAGAGGCTCCGTTGTGCCAGAGAAGGATGCACAGGAGAAATAGTCTGATTTAACTGAAATATTTAACTCCAGTTTAGAGTCCCTGGAAGTATAAGGAAAATGAGGCCAGGAACGTTTGGTTAGACAATGCAGGCACTGTTTTCCTTTCTCCATACCCACTTTTTTCTGGCAGGAATGAACTTGGACGTGTCTTCATAAAGCCAGACTTGCTGCCAATACCTTTTTATGTGGCGTGGTGTCTGAATAATGGCTTCAATGTTGGATGGCTGTTTCTGTGGGACCGAGAGTAAGTTGCCTTTTGTTACAAATGCTTTCTAGCACTCTTGTTCTGAATGCCCCAGTACTTTATTTTGCATTTTCCTCTATGTATGAACACTTAATCACACCTGTAAAACCCTACAGCAGGCCTTGGCAAAACACAGCCTTCATAGAAGTTTGGAGTTTTTGCATATGTTGTCATCTTGCCCATGAGCTAGATTTGTCATTGAGGTCCAAAATCCCCTCAAAGCTGCAGTTCTTCTATGTTTTTACCTCCACAGGTAAGACAGGAGCCATGCCTCTCTTCAGAAATGCTCCTTGCCTTGGATTGTTTTCCTAATCATGGCCACATTAAGGGCTTATAAAAGCACCACTGTAAAGAGGTGAAGAAATTAGTTGCAGTTAGGAAAATAACGTCATGATTAACAGAGTAAAAGAGCGACAGCAGGATGTCAAAATGTGGGCTGCAAGTAGTGATTACCTTTATTAGAGGCTGATCAACTTAAATTCAGTAAAGGCCAAACAGTAAAGCTATGAATTAAGGCATTGTGACACCACTGAAAAAAATGTACTGTCTGGTGTGTGTGTTCTCTGTCCCAGATACCTCCTTCCAGCCCTGGTGTTCCTGGTAGCCCTCACTCTTACCACGTATGCCTCCCTCTTCATTTCACACCGAGCCTTGAACATGTACTCCTCGTGGTTCGTGAAGGGTCACAAAGCTGAGCTCTGGCTCATCCGGATTCTGGTGGGTAGCATTTGGGAAGCTGTGCTGTGGGTAAATGCTAAAAAATTATCCCCTCTGTGCAGTGTTGGAGGTATCAAGAGTGAAAGATTCAATGGCAGGACACAGGTAAGGAAGGAGTTCTGCCCTGACTTTAACTTGTGCTTGCTGCAGGTGCACACAGGCTTAATTGCATCTGCTTCCTATTGGATATCATGGGAATGATTCCAGGTACTTCTCCAGCTGCTACAGAATGAAGTTTTCAGAGGAGTGTGAAAACTTCAGCCCAGACTTGCATCTGGGGTGGGGAGAATATTTCTTGCAGGGGGAGAAGCAGTTGCTGAGGGTGGCTTCTGATGCTGTAGCTGATCACGATGTTCCTGATATTTGACCTCAAAAGATTATATATTTCTTATATGGGGAAGTTCACAGTGCTCAAGGATTCAAATGCAGCTGTCTTTCTGAGTTTTGTGAAATTCTGGAAGGAATTGCTTTTCTGCTGTCCCTGAGAAGAGGGTTTGTTTGGCAAACCTCACAGAGAAAAAAAGATAAACACACTCATATTCTATCACTCCTTGGTTCCCTCTTTGCTCCTCTCTCCTAGCTCAGACCTGCTACCTTGATGCCTTCTTCTTCTGTCCAGGACACCTCACATTGCACTCCCGTGGCTGCCTGTGTGTGCTTTAACCATCTTTGGTTCCCTACTTAATGTTGGGGTTGCTCAGTGGGAAAGTGGGTCAGCAGTAAGAAACTGCCCAAGAAGAAAGTGGGGCTTTTGGTGGAGGGGGAGTTCTGCACAGAGAAGTTCCTTACCAACCCTTCTGGAAATGTGCCTACATCTCTTGACACAAACTGGGAGATTACCCCATTTATCACTGCTTGTCCCCTTGCTGTGCTGTGTGGCAGGTCCAGAACGGGCTGGCACTGTACGGAACGTGGACCACCATCGCCACTCTGCTGAACTTCGCCGTTGTGCTGACCTACCAGTGGAACGTGTCCCGTGAGAAAGCGGCCACTGCTTCTCTCAGCATCCTTGCTCTCTGCCTGGTGATATGGTAAGTGCCCTCACGGGTTCCCACCAAGCCTCGATGACCCCTTCCACCTCTCACAAATGGTGTCTGTCTGTCCCAGTTCATTTGTAGTTTGTCCCTGTCCCAGCACTGAGCACAAAGGCCTCTGTTATACTCCGGGGCAGATGAACTGGGACTATGGGCAGAGCTTTTCTTCCCTGACCCTCAGCACTGCCAATAAGCACATTTTGTGGGCCAGGAACAGGGTTTTGTGAGTTGCACGAGCCCCACCTGCCTTAGGTGTACAGATGAGGGTGTGATATGGAAAACATACAGAACACAGCTTTATTTTCCCCTAAACCTACCTTAAATAAACCGCTTATGTATCTTCTGAATTTTAGTAAATAAAAAATTTTGGACTATGGTCCAAAGTAGCCCACAAAACCCCCATTCTTTGTCTAATTCCTTTCTTAGAGAACGGGGGAAAAAAAAATGGAGAAAATGCTTACTTTGGTCACTTTTTTTCTTCCCAGGTTTTACCTAGAAAACTTCCTTCTTGACAAGTATGTTCGCTATAACCTCACAATCTACCCAGTGGTCATAACAGCTCTGATTGGCAGCGCGTGCAAGAACAGCTCGTTTTCATCCCCAACCACGAACAACATTTTCATAGGTGAATCTTTTGGACTGTTTCCAGCTCCTGCAAAAGAAGGGCAGTAAACAGTTCCCCATTCTTACTGCGTGTTAGGGGCATAGAGGCTTGTCCCTTGAAAAGTGTTATTTATTAAAAGAAGAAGTAGGGATATATTTGGAGGTGTTTATTTTGCTAAGCAAAGAGCAGAGTAGAAATCATTACCCATGAGCCTTGGGGCTGAATCCAAACCTTATGTTGCCTCGAGTTCACTTCTGAGCTCCACGTGTTTGCCCCACAATCCTCCATCACCCCCTTGGGTCCTCTGCTAGTCCATCTGACACACAGGGCAGGCCAAGGGAACAGCAGGGCTGGGATGAAGGCTGTGAACTTCCCTTTTGCCCTGTATTGTTTGGGATGTGGGAGCAGTGCATAAACTTCTGACCCATGGAGGGCTCCATAATGTGGAACCCTGCACAAGCTCCTCTCCTATGCAGAGCTCAAGTCTTCCTGGGATTATTTGGCAGCTGCCAGCCACTGTACCAGAGCTGAGTGTAGTCATCCGTTGTAAAAGGGCTTAAGCTGTCCAAATTCTGTACAATCACAGTCTGGCAGGAGCTATACCATTATGAGCAGTTTTGTGCTGGCATGAAAGGGACTGAGCAGCGTGAACTCTGAATCCTGCTGTGGCAGTTTGAGTTGCCTATTCCCACTGTGGGGTCAGCAGAAGGGAGCATGTTCCCACCCTTCAGCCTTCCCACTGCCACATACCAGTGGCTAAAGCTAATTCCTGGAGTGGTACCACCGTTGTAACCATTCCATTCTAGGCTCCCTTTGCTGTAAGTGCAGCTGGAGTTCTGGTCATTTCCAAAAGCACCAAGCAGGACTTGGAAAAGCTTGTCTGCCACAGGTATGGGGGCACTGGAGGCTCGCCTCCTGTGTTCCTGTAGTAGGTGCATTTCTACCAGCAAAACTTATATCTTAGTGGTTGAGCTTGTTTGGCTGGTAGGACAAGAATGTGCTTTTCCCAAACTAGTACACATTTCTTTATATAGTTCAACTATTCTTGGAGTGTTTTGTTAATGTAATGCATTTTAATTCCTGTGTCCATGAAGCCTCCCCCTTTTTAGACATGCCTTGACCTGGAAGTGTTGGGCAGATTTGGCTGTATAGCAGTGAAACTCTGAGAAATACAGCTCTGGGGGCAATGGATCCTATACAAAGGGGATTGGGGTTTTTTTCCTCTTTCCCTGAATACCCCCAGTACTGAGAGCTGGGGCACGACAAGAGGGGGCAGGTCTTTCTCTTGTGCTCTAACATGCTTTTGTTTCGTTTTGTTTTGTTTTGTTTCTAGTTGTTCTGCTGGCAGGGACTTCCTTGATCTTTGCTATTCGGCTGGGACTAGTCACATGGAGACACTACAAGAGACCACTGGAAACATCAGGAACCACAAACCTGTCAGGCATAGTGGCCTGAGACCTCTGGCATGTTGTGGCAGATACTTGAAAGGGAGAAAAAAAAGAGTTGGGCATCTGCTGGTCATTCCTTCCAGTATCAATTGCCTTGTGCTTTTCCCTCTTACTCTCCATCCCTAATATAGATGGCTTGTGTCTGCAGACCTGTTTCACTCCCACTTTCTCTCGGATCAGCTACTCGCAGCTTTTACTCTGGAAAAGGGCAGGGAAAGGTCCTTCAGCTGAGCAGCCCTGTGCACCTCCGTGATGCCTGAGCTGTGGCTCTGCTCCTGCCAGTGCAAGGAGGGCTGCCAGCAGGCACTTGGCAGGCTTGCACACACCGCTGCTGGTACTCTCTCCTTGGTAGCTCACTTTCCTTGAAGTGCAGTTCTGCGTGAACTGTCCCTGGGAGTCCAGGTGAACAGCGCGAGGTCTGTCATTCCCTCGGCCATGGGTCCTGAGGATCCACAAGTGCTGGTGCTGTGAGCAGATCTCCTGCAGGCAGCGACTGCTTCCTTTCCTGCTTCTCTTCAGCATGACAGGAACAGATACTACAGCTGGATATCTGCCTTTGCAGTGTCAGCTCTGATGTTTGATAGACAAGGGGGCAGGAGGAGTGACAAAAGACTTCTGACACAAATGGGTTGCCTTTCCCTGAGCTTGTGCTGGCTGGATGTCTCCTGCTGGAGGATGATTTGTGGCCCCTCTGGAAGGAGGTTAGATGTACAGATGAGATGGTACCTGATCTGGGGTGAAGCCTGCTGCTTCAAAGGAAGTCTGTTTAAGAAAAAAAAATAATATTTGAACCGGTAGAGTGAGTTCATCCTGGATCAGTGCCTTTCTCATGTGGTTTCACCACTTCTTAGTTGGTATTAGGAAGCCTAAAAGTGGGTTGACTGAATTGTTGGACCACTGCCTCTATTTCCTGTGCCTGATCGAGAGTTGATGTTGCCTCACAGGTGTCTGGAAAGTGTTTCTACATGGCAGATGCTTTCAGATATTGAACATCTTGCACTACTATTGCAAAGCTAAATTCTAAAATAGCGTGTGCCATTGTTTACATTTAGCTAAAACCAAAAGCAGTGTAATGCAATTTCTCTCATCGTTCTGGCATGTTGTTTTATTTTCTAATAAATCAGCTGATTCTACCACTGTGCCACTAACTCTGTAGATCATCTAAAGCAGCTGTCCTGACTCCCACCTCACTCATGCCCAGGATTCCACGGTGACTCTGGCCCCTTGCTGGAATGCTCTTGGATGGAGCTGCTTCCACTGAAAATGCCTCCATCAGCCTTACAGGAGGATGCAGATTCCTACGTATGATTTAAACTCCTCTGCCCAGCATCATGTTCATTAAGTTTCTATTTTATAAGCTCTGCCTCCCAAGAGCCCGGCTAGTAAATTCCCAGCAGCCTCTCCTTAAGCTGCCTTCTTTAATACAGTGGCATTAAATCCACTGGCATGTGGATTAAGGGGTCCAGGCAAGGTGAGTAGCTGGTGTGAGGTTGTGCAGCAGTTAATGCATGGGCAGCCCTGGAGGGTTTTGCATCCTCCCAAGCAAGAGCATTGCAAACAGCTCCTGGACCTGGGCAGACTTTCCACAGGACATTTAAGAAAGCCTTCAGGAGGCTTCTTGATGTCTGTACCTTATGTCTGTGCTGGCCAAACGACTAGAAACTATACCACAGAATACAATTAATTATCTGGGGAGAGTCAACAGGGCTTCTGTAGAGGGAAGTCGTGTCTCACAAAACTCTTTGAGTTCTCTGAAGGAGTCAAAAAGCACATTGGTGAGGGTGAACTGATTTATATTGCCACTGACTTCTACAGAGGCACAAAAGCTGTCATAAAAGTCAAGGTCCTCCCACAGATGATTAAAAGCTGGGAGGCAGAGGGGGTGTTTCTCCAGGAAGGAAGGCTGTTGGTGCCGTATGTCATTAGTCAGGGGCTGGATAAGGCGGTCATTAAAAACTAAAGGATTGTTTGATGATGGACAGTTATTTAGGATGCTAAAGGAGAATATAGACTGGGATACTGTGAAAAGCTCTTCTGAAAATGAAAGTGGGGAAGTCATGTAGGTATGTACCAAAGGATGCTTCACCTTTCAAGTGACATGCTCTTTCCTGGCCCCTGCCACTTGGGCACAAGGGCTGGTGGCTCTGGTAACCATTCTCAAATTTTTCCACATCTGGCAGCAGTGGAGGCAAACCACATACCAGGAATGAATGGTTGGAAAGGAGTAAAATTTACAACACTCTCCTGCCTCTCTGAAGCTGCTGTGGCACCCACATCTTCAGGGCTCTGTGCAGTTCTGGCCCTTGCATTCCCAGGAGACCATCAAGGTTTGGAGAAGAGCAGTGGCATCAGGGAGTGAGATGCCTCCCTGGCCCCCCAGAGCTGAGGAGCAGCTCAGCTGAGGAATGTGAGCCCCTTTCCCCTGGTCACCTTGATGTGTGTGGCACAGGGGTGGGTGCTGCTCTCAGCACTCCAAAATGATCTGTGAGGAGAGACTCAAAGGCCTTTTTCTGAGTGGTGATGAGGTACTGAAGCAACACCCAGTCAATCTTTGCAGACCTCCCTGTGAGAAAGCTCCTGGTAACTGCCCTGAAATGACAAGGCTGAGCCACCCCAACCCTCATCTGACCACCCACAAATAATTTCCTGGTCCTCAATACACTTCCCAAACCTTATTTCCTCATAGCTGAGGCCAGACAGAGGTTTCCACAGCTGTCCCAACTCCCAGAGCTCAAGCCAGCTTTGGGAAGAGTGCCTTTTCTTGCATCTGCAGCAGGAATAGGAGCCTAAAAATAACCCACCTGCCCCTTTTTCTTTCAGCAGGCATGGAGGAAAGCAGATGAAAAATAAGCGTGAACCTTCCTCTTCCAGATTTAAGGATAAAGATAGCTTAAAGACTATTTTTAAGGGCTTTTTTTTTTTCCTTCCCTCAAATGCCTTATTTTAATTTGTTTTTCCAAAACCACTGGTACATGATTTTGCCCACAAAAGATTTTTCTCTCTGCAGAGCTGCATTTCATAAAGCTGGAAGCCTGCCAACCTTTTAGCACAAAGTAATCAGTCCAGCCTTTGTTTCCATGAGTGATTATGGGATTTGGGTGAATTTTACAGGATTTAAAATTTCTTGGAAAGCTGGTGGCCTTAAGAACCCAAAACCTGAAAAATTAGTTTGGTTTCTGAAAAGGTGATGCATTCAGGTGTCTCTTTGCCCAGACTGGGATGTGACCCAAGTCCCTTGGACACACTTGCCTCCCCATGGGGCTGGAAGACAGATGGGGCTGGCAAAAGCCAGGCTTGATGAGATTCCTGGGATACAAAGGTGTACTTTGCTGTCTGATACCAAAATCTGAGTTTACACTTGTCATCCTCTGAAGAGATTGTTTTTATGACTAAATGAGGAAATAGGGAATAGCAGAGTGACCTGCAAACCACCACTGGGTAGACAACCCCAGTGCAACATCCAGGGATGCTCGGGGATGGCTCCTTCACCCATCTGTGGCAGCTCCTGGCCAGGCAGCCTCCATTTGAGGATGACCCATCAGTGTATCCATATTTTCTCTCTTGGGCTGCATCAGCTGGGCTGATTGTTTCTGAAGCTGCAGACCTTTTTCAGTTAAAATTCCTGTGAAAATCTGATTCAAAAGAATGGTGCATGGGAGAAGTGGGGCAGGGGAAATATGCATTTGAACTGAGAAAAAAAAATAGAAGTGCTAATTAAAAAGGAATTTTTCTTTAAAAATGAGGTTTAAAGGCCCTGGATCAGGCTCTCGTTACAGCCCACACAGCTTCCAGAGAAAACCATGTCTCATTTCTTGGATTAGGACTCAGCTGGTTCCTCTTCATCCATGAGGAGAGCTGAGGAGATGCCGGGATTAGGGCAGGCTTCCCTTTGACATCTTTCTCCAGCAGCGGCATGCTCTGGGCAGCACTCTCTGGACCTCATCCTGGCCACAGCCCCAGAGCACTGCAAACTCTCATGACTCTCTTGGCTGCTGAGCTCAGGCAGAAGCCTCTCCTGCTGGGCTCCCAAAAACCAGAGCACCCAGGCAGAGGAGACGTTGTGTTACAACCTAATTTGTTCTTGGCTTGATGCAACCCTCAGGACTAATTACTTTATATTAAAGCATCTGTGGAAAGGAATAATAAATAAATAAAGTTGAGCCTGCTGGAGAGAAGGGAT
Source organism: Empidonax traillii (assembly GCF_003031625.1). Classification (NCBI taxonomy): domain Eukaryota; kingdom Metazoa; phylum Chordata; class Aves; order Passeriformes; family Tyrannidae; genus Empidonax; species Empidonax traillii. Next base: position 1,883,860 of record NW_020955234.1, read on the forward strand.
GCTACTCCATAAATGCAAAGCACCAAAACAGAAATCAGCATTGCTTTTCATCCTCAGTTCCAAGCAGTTTTGCAAACCCATCTCCCTGCTGCAGCCAGGGGCAGGCAGCACAGTGAGATACTGTGGGACTGTTGCTGAGATCTGGGCACAAGTGGCACCAGCCACACAGGCCACCACAGCCACCAGCAGAAAAACATGAATGAGACGCCCGCTGGTGCCTTGTCCCTTCTCACGGCATCTCATCGGAGAAGCACTGGCCTTGAAGAGGGAGCACAAAGTTGGCTGGCTCGAAAATGTGGCACCCCAAACACCCCAAATCCAGCCCTCACCAGCTGCGCCTCCATTTCCTTATCTGTTATGCAGAGCTGAACGAGACAAACCTCTCTGCGGAGCACTGTGAAGATCTCCAGATAAAAGCGCTGAGTACATGGGAGGATGATTAAAGCCATCAGCACCCTTTGCTATGCACACAGTCTAAACACGCTTGGGCCATCCTGGGCTCTTTGAAAACTGTTAGATGTTTTCAAGCTAAATATTTATTTTATCTGCCGGGGACAGCCCCGTGTGGGGAGATCAGCTCACTCCCTCAGTCAAAGGCATCTCAGCAAAGTGTTACTGGCTCGGGCGGGACTCTTGCATGGGTTGAACATGTGGGAAAAAAGGCTGGAGCAGCACAAGAGCCTGACCCTGCTCCCAGCGGGGTCATGTTCCCTCTTGGAACATGAACCATCCACGTGATAGCGCAGTGGGCATTCCCCACTGGAAACTCTGACTCAAAACCCTTGAATAGCCACACAAGGATGCTGTCTTTTTTCCTTCCTCATTGGGAAAACAGGGTCTTGAAGGCCTTTGCCCGGGAAGCTGGTAAAATGTGATGTTTAATCAATTGAGAAGAGATGTTATCCACTCAGGATGGGACAGATTAGGGTTAGGGAGTGCAGGAAGTGACAGTGACAGTAGCTGGCAACTTGGCTTGTCTCAAGGTTGTTCTAGTAAAAGCTTAAAAAAAATAGGTATTACTGGAGAGTATTTAGCTTAACTAAGTGACCCATGACATGAATTATTTTGATCCAAGAGAGAGAAAAAGAATTTGCATGTTTGCTATTGCTTCCCATGGTGACAAAGCATATTGTGCCACCTATTTTTCAGGAACAGAATAGAGGCAGATTTTGCTATGAGGTGGTCTCAGGGCTGAGAGAGGAGCAGAGAGATTGGGCAGTCACATCTAAGAGCTGTGTCAGACCAGCACAGAGCCAGAGCCTGGGTTTCCATGTCCCAGTGCTTTTACCTTAAGCCCATTAAAAATAGCATGGAGAAAACACCTGCATGGTGTTGTTGTTTTGGGCTGTGGCCTCTTCCTGGGAGACTCACTGTGTTTCCCCTCATTCAGGTGGTATCTTTCCCCTGTAAATACGTTTCTGCCCCATCCACTAACTGGATGCCCATGCATGACTTACGTGGGTGCTCATGCATGAGCAAAGAGGGTGCTTGGGTGTGTGCAGGTTGAGCACCAATGCATGAACTCCTCCAGCACCCATGTGTGAATGAAAGGCTCGCTCATGCTTCACCTGTTTGGGTGCTCATGCATGGATTAATTTTGTGCTCCTGCATGGATTAACTGGGGTGTTCATGTACGGATTAGACCCGTGCTCACGCGTGAGCTACTTGAACCCCCGTGCAAGAACTAGCTGCCAGCTCACAGGTGAGCACAGCAACCCCTGCACTTCATGCCTGATTCACCACTCACATGCAATGGCCAACTGGCTGAGGGCTGCACGAGTTCTCCGTCACCACTGGAGCAGGTGGGGGTGCTGCACGAGGTGTTATTGTCTGATTGATACCCAAGCCAGTCCTGCTGTGGACACTTCTACCCTGACACACGAAACCACAGTTTGGATGTTTCTGAGTCTCCTTAGGAGGGCACCACCCAATCTGCTTCGGGACACTGTATTTATGTATCTCCTTATGTTATCACTCCATCAGGCACACCATCTCCCTGACCTGGAGCTCTGGGCTCACCTAACCAAAAGCTGATGCGAAATGATGGGCACACTGTCCATATAACACTAGCAATAGAGTGCATCCTGCTCAAAATACTGGGAAGAAAAGCTGCTGGTGTGGTTTAATAGGATGGATAGAAAACCAGGAAAAACACTGTTGTGGTTCCTCAAGACAAGAACATCTCGTTCAGGCAAATGCAAAGGTGTTCCTTGAGGACAATCCTGCAGAGACAAGAAGTCGGGGTGATGGCAATAATGTTGGTGCCTGGCTGGGAAAATGTGAAGGAAGTATTTGATAATTATCACAACATTACCACAAAACATATGCAGGCAGGATAGGAACGAGGTCAGGACTTCTGCAGCATCTGATCCTTTTCCCTTTTCTTCCAGTGCTGGCACCGTGTGGAGGAGGGGAAGGAAGGCAGTGGCTGAGAGCAGTCAGCAGTGCGATATTCCTGCCCATATTCCAGGTTGGAGGCAGGGAGAATTTCTGCTGCCCTTTGGGAAATTTTGTCTCACAGCTGCCACCAGACTGAAACATCCCCAGTGCTGAAGCTGCTCCGGTCCACAGTGGCAGTGGGGACATTGATGTCAGGCAGCACCTGCTGCCTGACCCTGCAGCAAAACCAAACCCTGCAGAGCCAGCCATGGCTGCTTACAGGTTTCTCTGCTCTCTGCAGCAAGTTTTTGAGGGCAGTATCAGTTGCATGTTATCAGCTTGTACAGGGAGGAGCAGAAACAAAGCAAACAGCCATCCCAAAAATGCCCATGATACTGCAGTTCGTGCTGCTGAGCTGCCCTGGTGACCCAGCTCAGATGCTCCATGTCCCTGTGGGGGATGCCAGCCCTGTTCACCACCCCATTCGCTGCCAGAAAACCTCCCCCTGGGGCTTCCCCTGAGGGTGTAAACCAGGTAGGGATGTTGATGCATTACAAATGTGCACTTCTTAAGCAGCCAGGAATTGCAGCCCAGGCCTTGGGGTGTGTGCCCCAAGGATCGCTCCAGAGAGCCTGCGTTAAAATCCGGCCCAGTTTTAATCTGCTGCTTGAATATTGAGGGCAACCTGCACGTAGACATCCACTCACGGGCGCAGAGAGCTTGCTGCAGTCATCTGAGATGATTTGAACAGGCATGAGGGTGCAGTGAGATGGTTTTTTTTTTCAATATTAATGAAGCCTTATATGTTTCATGTCTGTTAAATGGGAGGAAGTGAGCAGCATGAGGAGTTCCGGGGCTGGCTCACACCAGCCCTCGTGCCACATGAAACCCAAGAGCTTGAGAAGTGAATTTTTGTCCCACTTACAACTTCCAGTGTTAAGAAGTGTTTTCCTCCCACTCACCTCGGGGAATGTAGGTATGTTGCTGGGATGGGCAGGCAACAACACCTCCACCAGCTCAGCAGAGCCAACGGGGTTATCCGATGCCTGATGGCAAGGAAACAGCTCACAGCAAGACTTGGACCTGGGGCTGGCATGAAGAGAATCCACACCAAGAAAGCCCTAGAGCATCTCTAGGATGAGACCCACTTGTGGAGTTTCCTGTTGGCACGCAGAGCAGAGAAGCTCGTGGGGGAAAAGGAGCTTCTATTTCTCGCCCTTTCCCACTGGTGCTGTCCAGATGCAGAAGGGGTTAAGTCTCTCAAAAGATGCAAGGCTTGGCATTAAAGGTTTGGACAGCTTCCTCACTGCCCCCAGCAGCCTCCTGAAGCCTGTTTCCTCATTACTCATCTCCTCACACCCCTCTGTAAATCTCTTGATCTTCAAATGTCTCTCGAAAGGCAAATATACTTGGTGTCAGGCAGAACAGGAACATGCTGTCTTCCACAGTGTTGGGATGGAGATGGTCAGGGAAATGACTCCAAGTCAGATGATTGAAACAACGATCTTTTTTTTTCCCTTTTCTCTCCTTCTCTTCTAAAGGCAGCTCTTTTCCTCAGCAGTGATGGGATCTCCTGTCTTTCAACACCAATCGATCACAAATCAAAGCAACGCTGGGTCCTCACCTTCTGGAACAGCTGGTTCCCACAGCATCTCCAGCAGACACTATCAGTTCTCCTTGGATCAGCTCTGCACCAGATCCCGGGATCTGCTCTGTGTTGAACCTGGTGGCTGGACAAGATGACATGACATAATCCTTTGTTTGCTTCTCCTCTGTGTGTCCAGGAAATTTTTTTAACAGGCCTGGACAGTGCCAAGGCTTGAAGGGATGGAGAACCTGGTCAACCTAGACCTGGCTTGAAATGCCTTTAAGGCTGGGCCTGTTTCTTTTGTTACACTGGAATTATCCTAATGAAGTTTGGGAGGGTGGCAGTGCCCAAAATGCCACGTCTGAGAAGAGGACTGGCTTCTGACTTCTGCAAAGTCAATCTCTTTGCTCAAGCTTTCCCAACCAGGGTGTGCAGAGCAATAAAGAGCCTCTTGAAAGCTCTTGACAGCTTGTCAAGGGAGACGTCTTAGGCTGTGTGTGCTGAAAGTATCCACGGCACAGAGTACAAGCCTCTCTGGGGGTTTTTATTCCTGCAAAACCGGCTTTCAGGAAAGACTTGTTGTTGGGCAATATTTTCTGTCTTCACCGTGGAGGTTTGAGAAGGCTTCAAAAAGAGCAACAAATGCAAAAACATTGACTCATGGGTCGGAGGCTTCAAGATGAGACACCCCCCTCCCCCCCCCAACTTCACAACAAAAACACAGGAGACGGCAATCAGGCAAGAAAACTTGTCATTTAAACCTTGAAAACCCTTTTTCAACCCAAAGCAGCCCCATCTCTGATGCTGGGTAGCTCTCTTGCATGGTCAGAAAGCCTCTCCACTTCCATGCTGTACATAAACACTTGTCATATTCCCTATCAAAGGGTGATAAACACACTCTAAGTGTGTTTATCTGTTGGCTGACAAGCTCTACTTAAGAGCTTAGTTTGCTGAGTTCTAAAGAGGCATCCTCCCTCCCGTTTGGCTCGCAGGGCTGATGCCAGGAGGGTGCTGGAGTGTGTCTGGTGCTCCACAGAGGCAGAGCCTGTCGTTCAGCCCACCTAATGCTTCAGCTTTCTGCAGCTCCGCTGTCTCTGGCTGAGGTTGCATTTTATTTGATGGGACAACCTGCCTGAGCCCCAGGGCTGTGGCTGCAGGAGGCAGGGCTGGCTGGGGTTGGCACTTGGGTTTTAAAGGGGGAGACACCAGCACTGCGGTCTCTTGATGTGCCTGCAGGTGCTGAAGCTCCCAGGATGCTTTTGGAAGTGGTTGCCCACAAACTGTATGTCCACAAGTACGGCTGGAGAGAGGAAAAGTGTTCTCTTCCAGCTCAGTCCTGGTCAGGGCAAGTTTGGACATCCTCTGCCACGACGTGATTCTGCTGTGGAGGGCAAGTCAGTGCAAACAAGCTCCTTCCAGGCAGGGGCCAAATGACCTTGCCCTTTGCTCCATCTGCTCCAACTTCTCATCCTCAGTGCATTTCCCACAGCATTTCATCACAACCTGAGGGAGGGTTGCTTCTTCAAACCCCACTGCCACTGCGCAGCGTGCTTTGCCTCTGCCGAAAACATCCCCCGAAGAGCCCGTTCTCCTCCCACCTTAGGCTGCAGCTGGAAATGCAGAACGGGAGAAACGGGCTCGGGCTGCAAAAGGCATTTCATGGGAGGGTATAGAGCACCATCTAGTGAAGGCCAGCCAGGAGACCATCAGGCAGCCTGAGCTGGATCATCTGTGTCCTGGAATCATAGAGTAATGCAATCACAGAATCACAGAATTTTTTAGGTTGGAAAAGACCTCTAAGATCATCAGGTCCAACCATCAACCCACGCCACCAAGTCCACCACTAAACTATGTCCCTGAACACCACACCAACACATTTTTTTTAACAGTTCCAGGGACAGTGATTCCACCAGTTCCCTGGGCAGCCTGTTCCAATGCCTGACTACCCTTTCAGTGAAGCAAGTTAGAAGACACGACATTCCCCTCAGGAACCCATGATGGCTTTGACTGGAGGTGCTTACACCTTTAGGTAGGTGCTGAGCAGGGATTTGCTCATCTTCTCCCAGTGTTTGCACAGGGAATATCAGTCTCAGCAGCAGAACAGGTGGAAATCAGAAGGAAGTGCAACTTCTTTTGTCACTTCTTTTCCCAGTTTTCTCTGTCCCTCCCGGGGTGAATAGGGCAGATGGGACTTGTTTGCAGATGAGGAACAAAAGTCTTGCCCGTAGCTGAGCATAGCTGAGCTGAGCATTGCTGCCATAGCTGAGCAGAGCCCTTTGTCAAAGGGCCTGGGGAGAATTTCAGGTTCCCTACAGCTTCATATATTTGGACTTCAAATCCTTAAAAGGATCCAGATCCCCTTTCCCACTGCTCTTCATTGCGTGACCTCTCTCTGTGACTCTGGCCTGAGCAGCTGGAGAGTCAAGGTCCCCTTACAAAGGCTGTGAGATGCTGCACACCTGCCTACCTGCCCCTACTGCTGCTCTAATTAAAACCTCAAGGGTGAGTTAACATGTCTTTCTTTTTTCATGGACCTGTTTGAAGTGCCTCGTTGCTTTGGGCAGTCTGTGCTGTAATTAAGTTATTAGCAAGGAAACTTAAGCTTTACAATCACCCTTTATGACAAAATATCTCAGAGGGCTGTCAAGCAGGTTTATTAGAAAGTGAAAACACCTTTTGATGCAAGAGCACTCAGAGATGTCTGAGGACGAGTCAGTAACGGTAAATCACTGCCAGAGCCGCCAGCCAGGAGCCGTCTGTCCGGTGATGAGCTGCCCTGGAGGTCGCTGACTGGGTCATCTTCCAAGGCTGCTCCTTCAGGGCAGCGCAGCACTGCTCTGATGAGGAGTTTATCCTCAGTCTGAAGCTGGAAGCTTCATGGTGGGGTGTGTCTCCTGGTGGTAGCAAGTTCTGTTGCCCACCCAAGCCTTCCTCACCCAGCGGTGCAGGTTGGTCACCTTTATGCGACTCCTGGCTATGTTCTGCTGCTCTGATCTCAGGACACGGCACTTGGCCCTAAATCATTCCAACCACTCAACAGGATCTCCAAGCATGGATTCAGCTCTGCCTGCACCAGCAAAGAAAAACCACTTCTAATCTCCCTCTCCACATTCCCTGCTTGGCTTAAACAACCAATGGAAGCAACTTTCTTGCAAAGTGTACAGAGTGTCTGCCCCTGACATTACCCTTGGCAGAGCTGAAGGTGCTCATACTAGCTCAGGATAATTTGGGGGTCCCTCCCATCCCCTTCCCAAGGCCACAGTATGGCCATTTGCTGGCTGTGCAACACCCTCTAGAGGGAGCCCTGATCCCGGACATCTCCAGCCAAGGTCCCACCAGGTCACAAAGATGCTCCGTGAGTGTTTAGATCGAGGCTTTGTGGGGGGTTGTTGTTTGGGCTTTTTTTGGTAAGGCTCCACACTGCCTTAGTGACAGCTATGGGGCTTACTTGCCCTCCCTGAACATTTTCTGCATGTTCCTGTTCTCCCCAAGCGCTTCCTCTCCTGCCTCCAGCATCTCTCCCAATTAGACCTCACTGAAGGTGGGATGAAATCATCCGTGGGGTAGACGCTGCCCTTGCACAGGGAAACCTCCTCCCATGTTGGCCTCCAAGGGCACTGCACTAACAGAGGCTGCCACCTTACTGCCCTGGCCCCATGGGGAGGAGGAGCCCTGGTCCATGGCTGGTTGTTAGGGAGCCCCCAGGTGCTCCTGTGCAAGGAGCACAACTTTGTTTCCTCACAGAAAGGGGCCCTGAGGATCTCAGTGCGGTGGTTCCATTCCTGGCTCAGGGCAAGCAGGAATGAGCTTCCCACGGTGAGTTACTGGGAAAAGGCAAGGACAGGCCTTTTGTCCCTGCCTGGCAGGCTGAGCACAGTGCACGGAGCAGGGTGCTCTGAACGCTGTGTTTCCAACCAGTGCCCACCCCGGACCTGCTCACTCAGTCCAGTGATGGGTCATCATGGAGCACTTTGGTCTCTTCACAGGGGCAGGTATGAGGCAGGTCATGTCCAGGTGTTCAGCTGAGAGCACTTGTGAGTAGTTTCAGGCTAATGTCTCTAAGCATTCCCCTTTTCAGCATGGTTGAGGCAGAGCTCACACACAAAGCTCTTTAATTGTCCTTGCTGCTTCTTGCGTGGCTTTCACCTTTTACCAGGTGGGTACAAATAGGAGGCCCTCCTGGATCAAGTTGTTTTCCAAATGAAATAGCCAAGGCTGGACTTGAGTGTACATGTGTATAACAAAAACATGGGCATGGGCAACTTCTTCCATTAATGTCAATGTGTGTACCATGCTCTGATTGCACATTGAACAGGAAAAGTCACTTGAGCTCCAAAGGCAGCTGTGCCAATCCTGCTGCAGGGCATCCCTAGGGAGTATCCCATCTCTTCTGCTCATCCCCTCTGTCCTCCTCTTACCACTCTGGACCTCAGGGTTGTCCATCCCCAGCAGACACCCTGGCATCCCTAGGCCTTGTATCTGAGCAGTCCCTGGGTAAATTTGGAACAGCTCTGGATGCTGCCTAGTGCCACCAGAGCAGCTGTCCTTACCAGCTGGGCTCTGCTGGTAGCATCCAGCAAGGTTTGCAATGGCTCTCTTCCCCATTCTCATGCGTCCTTTCTCCTCCTCAGCTACTTACAACATCAAAGCCCTGAAGTCTCCACTCCTCCTTTCTCAGGAGATCTGGTTTAGCTGTTGCTGAAGGATTTATGCTGTGATAGGAGGCTCACTGCAGCCTGTAGGAATAAATCCCACAGATATTAACCATACTGGGATCAAGGCCCTGCTGGTTTGCCTCCTCCAGGCTGGCTGGATCTTCCTTCCTTTCCTGCCCCTTCCTTTATTCATTTACAAGTCTTGTGAAGTCCCAAAGCGACATCTGATTTCCATCCAGTTGGACAGTAAACTTACATTTTTCTCACGGTCTCTGTGCTCTTGTGCTTTGGGTCTCTGCCAGGCACTCCACATCTTCAACTTGCCTTTTTTTTTTTTTCTTTTTTTTCTTTCAGACCAAGTTGCTCTGGTACTCTCTCCCTCTTTCCTC
>NW_020955235.1:0-141564 GCF_003031625.1 Empidonax traillii
TAGTACAAACAAATACAGCCTTTAATACAACAGTCTTTTCACATTAAGCTTCTGAACAGGGAATTATCCTCCTACTCTAGCTTCTAATTTCCTCTTCCTGTCCCATATACAAAACATCTGGGTGCGGTTGTCTGATGAGACCAGCTGCCTTGGTCTCCCAAGCTATTTTACCTCTTCCTGCCTGTTGCATGAGCTCTGCTCATTTTAGAGGAGGAGGGTGGTGAGTAATTTTTGGTCTGGTTTTTCATGTCTGTTTTAATCTCAATGTTTCTAAGCCCTCAGAAGTCAAATGAACACTGTATTTGTAGAATCAGAAAATTTGAAAAGAAAATGCAGTAAGGAAGGAGCAGCAACTCAAAAGATGCTTAAAGAAAAGCCCCAGAGCTGAAGCCAGAAGAAGGCTCTTTGTAATTTGCTTTGCCTTGGAGTGAGGCAAAGCTACCTAAGTGTGATGAAGAAAGGAGGATTTTCAGCCAAACTGCAAAGGAACGAGAGCTATGGGGAGTTTCAGCTCTGAAAATTAGACCTGATCTGAATGTGAAGACTAAAGACCTTAAACCAAAGAGAATCTTCTTCAATATAAGACACAAGGAGACTAGTAATCATGTGGTGATCATGACTGAGATCCAAGAGACTGGAGGGAAATGCTTAAAATAGAGGAAGGAGGAAGAGTATGCCGAAGTTATGCTGGGTTTTAGCTGGTGGCTGTGTATACATTAGGTTTCAGTGATGCTGATAAAGATTCTGTGAACGTGGGGAGTCAACAGAAAAGTCTTTAATCTTGAAATGAGGCCAAAATTAGTTAAAGAATAGCATAGTTTGATGTAGTACGAATCAGAAGTCCCAGAGAAAATGGAGGAAAGAAGGGGAGAGTCCTTCTAAAGGATCAGTTGAAGAAATAAGACAATTGGAATATGAGGATGTCACTGAAATTAGGGGTTTGAGGATGTAAATATTTACTTGAACATATGTACTGGAGAGTGTTAAAAATAATGAGACATGGAGAGAATGAAAATGGAACAAGTGTTTGTGAGATTTGTCTAGGAAACAGTCTCTTGAGACTCTAATGACATCATCTTTATTGAAATGTGAGGAGGAAAGCCACATTAGAGAGGATCTTGGCTGGAAGGGGTGTGAAAAAAACCCTATGTAATGGTATTAACATCACAGAATGAGCCTAAAGGAGATTAAAGAAGTCAGTTGCTGTGTTTCTGCGTGGTTGGGTTTTTGGAGCCTGCATTTTAGGAGGAAGAGTTCATTCTATATTTTAGTTTTAAGAGAGTAAAAAAGAATGCAGCTAGAGCCTGAGGGGTAGGTTCAGAAGGTGGTCATGAGCTGGCTGCAGGAAAATAGATGAGAAACTTGCTCACCTGCAGTAAAGACCATGTGGAAGGGATGTGGGGGTAATCACTAAAGGCAAACATAAACTCGTGAGAAGACCAAGTCATGATCCACTAAGCTGCTTTTGAGAGCTTGCCACAGCCCAGTGCAGTGAAGAGGGAAGGAGAGAAAGGCAAAGAAAATCTGAATTGACGTCACTAAAAATTGCAGTCCAGAGACTTATTTGTGCTGGGAGAGGTGTTCTGCTGAGGCAAGACCATAAGAGGGAAGGATAGGCTTCTGGTGGGGAAAGTCATTCTAATCACAGGCTTTTGCCAGATACATTCTTGAGCACAAGAGCAGGGGTGGAGGAAGCAGATGTTTGAGCGACTTGGCAAAGTGGACAAAAATGTTGAGGCACAGAAGACTTAGGAGAGGGGGAAAGAGGGAACAGCATGCAGTGAGGATCAACAGCAATTGGAGGGGAGCTTGAGAACAGATGTACAGTTGTCTGCCCTTTGCTGATACTAGGCAGGTCCTGCCCTTGAGAAATGTGATTTAGTAAATAATAAGAATGCATCCAGATGGAATGCAACTTACCAGCATCTGCTTGGAAAAATAATTGGAATCAGAAGGATAACTTTACAACTGTCAGTGCAACTCATTATACTGTCACCAAAGAGCCACGTTAGGGTGTGTGGGAAGAGAATCCCGGAAACGTTTATTCATTCCTGCGCTTTCCAGCAGACTCCCATGCCAGAATTTGCCAAAGGGGCAGAGACGAGTAGGAAGCCCTGGCAGCTGAGGGTAGAACAGAATGGTCACTTTAAAATAATTAAAAAAAAAAAAGGGGGGTGGGGGGCAGCCCATAAAAGAGCATCCAGTTTTCCTAGGGGAGGTCTGTTATTCTTGCACCTAGTGAAGCATCCAACTGAGATGGGGTGCCCCAGATGTGGAAAAAGCTAAATAAATAGGGTTGCAGCTGCTTTTTCTCCCTGCCCTCTAATTTTGTAGAGGTAAACAACAGTCTCTAATGACATCATATGATTTTTCTTCACTTTTTTTTTTCCAATTTTACAACATGATGGTATTTCTTAGCATTATGTTTCCCATCCAACATGGATTCCCATTTTATGACCTCTCCCACATTTTACTGAGAGAAACAAGATTTGGAAAGAGTTTTTAGCAGAAAAGCCAGTACTGTCAAACACATCTGTAAACATTCAGCTCTGCTTCACACAAGAGAGTTTCATCTGTGAATGCTGCATCTAGGAATCAAATGCAGAGATAAAGCAGGATAGTCTCAGCACCTACTTATAGAAGAATGCATAAAGTGCTGTAAATTCTGCCACATGTGACAATAGCCACATGACCCAAATACTAAACTATTCACATGAGCCCATGCAAACAGCAGAAGCAAAGCAAACAGCTTAAACCCAACATAACTGAAGATGAAAGCACCATCAGGAAACATGACAATGAGTCCTGTGTCATTTCATGTTTCGTGCAACACAAATGTGTCACCTTATCTCTTAGATTGCTAGATATTAATAAAACATACTGCCACACTTGAAAGGATAATGCTATTGAAGGAGAGAAGCATTTTGTATATTCACTGTGTATTCTTTAAGAACTGCAGACCAAAGTCATGAATGGCATCTTAAACCATTTTTCACACGAGGAGCCCATGTGTCACACAAGATTTCTTGTTCCATACCGTACTGTCCTTTCATGTTAGGCTGCTTCTTTTTCAGTACAAGGATATCCTTTATTATGAGGCGCCTTTTTTTTTTTGAGGTTACTTTTGGGTAAAAGAATGGCTTTACTGAGCTCCAGTGCTTTAGCATTGTGTATTACAGAAGCAGCTCTAATAGCTTTGTATGCATTTTAAGTTCCCTGTCCTTTCCTTCTGACTTTGCTCTGTGGTTTCCCTAGGAGTGTGACAATTCCTGACGAGACATAGTGAAGCTGGGAAAAAATCCTGGGTTTATTCCTTGAGAACACTTGAAAGGGATTCAAACACGTGCAAAGTCAGATAGAACAGAACAGTGTCTGTTCTGGTGGCTGGGATTTGTTAAGAGCAAAATTAGGGCAAATCCAAAATATTTCATGATGATTCTAGCTCTCAAATGCTTAAGCCGTGGAAAAGCAAGTTTTTGCAAATTCCTTTTCCTTTCTCATCACCCTGCGCTCCAGTGTCTGGGTTCTCCTTCCTCAGTCCCCACCCTCCTTCTTTAGGACAACCAGATTGAAGCCTGGAAACTTACCAATGCCTATGTGATGATATCTCTGCTATCAACATTCTGGGTAAGGCACGATGTGGTCCATGATCTGGGTTTCACGTGTCCCTGTTGAGTCTCTGCAAAACATCACAGAATAGTTGCTGGAGGATGTGGTCCATAGCCTTGCCTGGCCCTGGGATTGCAGACATAGATTATTTCTGAAGCCTGTCTTGCTTTAGCCTGGTGAGTTTAAGCACAGGCTCCTCCAATCAGTTTGTATGCTATGCAAGTTAGGATGACAGCAGGGGTTCAGACTTTAAATACAACCAAGACTGGGGGGCCTCTGGGTCCTCCCTACTTACATGTTTTTCCCATGGTTCGGCTTCTTCAGTGGGGAACTCCCCCAAAAGAGATATATGGCCTGACATTTAGCAGAGTGGCAGGCAAGCCTGTGGAGTCTGCTAAAACATTTGTGGGAGTCTGGAAACACTTTAGAGGCTGATAGATAAGAAGTTAGAAACATCTGAAGTTTTGAGGAGGAAAACGTGATTTATGGTGACTATGAAGAGCAGGAAATCAAAACTGTTAAGAAATCAGCTTCAGGTCATCATAAAGTTTTGATCCCTAGTTTCACATTAAGAAACAGAATACTACCAGAAAATCATGCCTGTGGTAATAAATAAAATTAAAAATTAGCTACTATATACTGCTTTTCATCTATAGATTGTGGCGATAAGAAGAACACAGTGAAAGTCTAATTTATTGCAGCTAAATAGTTGACTGTTAAACATTTCTTTTTGTGGGACTGTAAATTCTACCTGTTGACATGAGCTCAATCTTAGCTACTTTCTGGACTGGATTGCTTTATCGTTTAGAATTAACTCCATGCAGGCATTTTGAAGAGTTATTGTTTCTTGCAAGTGTATTATGAAAAGGAGAAATCCCAAAGGAGAAAAAGAAATAAATTGGCAAAAGGTTTTGGCACTAATTGTAGCCATGGCTGCATTTATTGTTATACAAATCAATTAGGACCATATTTTGTGAATCTTAATTGAGGAAAACTGCCATCTTTCTCCTAAAAAACTTGATCTTAGAATATGTAATTTTTTAGTGACATCATTTGTCTACCACTACAGGAAACACTTTCTTTAGTATACTCTGAAAATATACGATGCTGCAAGTGTACGTACTGTACGTCTTTTTAATATAAGTAATAAAATTCTAAAGTGCTTGTTGAAACAAAATGCTAGTGAGAATCTTTGTATTACTTAAAGTCTTGGGAGTTTGTCTTATATTTACCCACAGATTCTGGCCTTAACTCTGAAGAATTACTGATCCTTTGTTTTCATTGTCCCAAATGACACCATTCAACTGGGCTTGGGGTTCATGCAATGAAGGGCAAATTTGAAAATTAAGTTCTTTACAATTCTCCAAAATTGGTTTCCCAAGTCATTGGTCTGAGTTGCAATATATGTTTATAAATATATTATCTATTTTAATACCTAATGCAAGAGTCCAAGTTGCTACAAATAATTACTGGAAGCATGAAGACTTGTAGGATGATGGCAATGTAGTGGTGTGGGTTGGTTTGTTTGAACAATTAGTAGGGATATATGTCCCTAAATGTGGCTGGAAGCTACACTTGGAAGCAGGCCCGAGCCCACATGCTTAGGCATGTCTAATGGTTCAGTGGATCATAGAAAACAGACTGGTGACCCTTAGCTGTTGAATCTTTTTAGAGAACTGTGGGAAAAAAGGAGGCAGATGGAAGCATGGTACAAATCTTTGATTTATTTGAGTCATTGGTATTTTTTTGCCAGATTTCTTCTTCATCTGATGAGAGTCATATGGAGAAGAATATGTCCTTTTTAATTTACATGTGACATGGATACCGACTGGTGACAAGACTTATTTATTGTGGCTAGAATCCGAAGCCAGCCAGATGGTTTTGGAAAGTTTGGATATGAATGTAAACTTCAAAGCCCTGAGTTATCATTAGTGGGATAAAGGTGTGCTAATGTACTTTGTACAAGAAGGACTTCTTAAAAAATTTAGATCGCGGGATTTCCCCTGGCATTCAGTGAGGTCATCCTGGCAACCAAAGTGATTGGGCTGATAAAAAGGAAAAGCACATGTTTATTGCTGTCCTTAGGAAGAAGAAGCTGAAAGGGACGAGGGTGGCAGGGATCTCATGGGGAAAAAGAAGGTTTCTTGCGAGCACAAAAGGAGAAGGACTGCAGGAGGTGCTGCTCTGGTAGTCTTTTGGGGGGAGGGGTTGAAGGGAAACTTCTAAAAATAGTAAAATATGATCGTCCAGTACTGGCTCTTGTTCCCATCACCCCCTTGAGTTCTGCTTTCAAGATTTATTATATCACTCTTAAATCTCTTGGAGTCATTACAATCTTGCCTTTCATCTAGTCTGTATATAAATAATTGATCATCATAAGGATTGAAAACTGTGGAAATGAAGACAGCTTAACACAGATATTCTTTATGACATCAATTACAGGGGGAATCATTTGATGAGAACAGAGAATATTTCAAATGGTACAATAATGCTAGCTCCTAAAATTACTTTGTATTTGAAATGAAATGTGTACACTGATTGGTTCTGTTGCCAGTTTATGGAGAAAGTATATTACGGTTCAATGAAAAAGATGGTTAATTATCTGCACATAGGCCCCTCCCCTACTTCTCTTTTACACTAGTGTAATTCTGTTGAAGTCAGCTGTGTACAAATGGTGTAATGCAGTGATGAATCAGGCCTATATTTTGTAAGTAATTTATTGCAAGCATTTACAGTACTGATAGAGGAAACATTCAGGCGTGTTTGCTGCTGAGATTGAAACTCCCTGAGCGTGTGTTCTGTTGGCAGCAGTAACGTGCACTGGGCCAGGAGTGTCATAGGGTTAAACACTGAGTACTGCAACAGTAGCTTAGCCCAATTATTGTATTAAAAACTGATAAGATGCTAAAAATATATAATTAAGTGTGTTGAAAAGAAGTCAAAGTTCAAGTGAGGTGGGGTTTTTTTAGTGTAGTGTTGACTGGTGAATTTATATATTTGGCTTGACTGGAGAGGACACTTCCTCTTGTTAGCTGTCATGGTGACATTTTGTGTTGTTCCACTCTTCATCTGTGTTCAGGCAATGGGTGGTTTGGACCAATATTCAAACTGAAAGGAAGTGTAGCAGTATTCATGCTGTTCTAGGAAGTGTGTAATGGTGTCTGGAGGACTTGTCTCCAGTGCCTCTGGCAGCTAGGAGCATGCCAAGCTTGTGCAGAGCAATAAAGCCATCTCATTTTATCTGTCTGTGGAAAGAATGCCATGCCAAAAATGAAACCCAGTGTACTTTAATCTGTGTGAGCAAGTGATAGCAACTTTGTTGTTAAAAGTTCTGGGGGGAAAAATCTTAAATGTTTCATTTTATATGGGCCACTTCTAGAACTAGACATCAAACAGAAATACTTTCCTTTATGGTGGATAGTCCCAGGAAATTATAGGAATTGAGCTGTGAAAGCAGAGTTAAATGGTAAGCTTGAGTTGCTGTGCATTTGCAGTCACTGGAGAAGGTCCCAGTTAGCAGGAGTGAGAAAGGCAGTATTAGTTCTGGGATTGTTTCATGTGTTTTTCAGGAGTAAGAACTCTAGTTTGAATTAAGATATGTCTGTTCCATTACTCTTTAATCTTTTGCAAGAGTTGGTGTGGTTATATGTTGTAACTGCAAAGACTGGAGAACTGGAATGTGAGAAATTGCAAAAAACCTTCTTTTCCTGGTGATAGTTAAACATTATCATTTGTCTTGCTCAGAATTCAATTCAGAAAAATACTGAAGTGTGTGCTTTGAAATCATAAGGTCTTCAAACTGAAATATTTCAGTACCAATTTTCCACAGATACTATGTGAATAATTTACATACGGGTTGTTATGGCTGCTCTTTCTGTCCTTTGACTCTTGACCAAATTATCACAATATGCCTTAATAGTTCCTTTTCTTATTACTACTTGTTAATTTTAGGGGAGACCCCAGTAGCTTGCATTACTTACACTGTCCATGTACTAGTGTTAGTAGGTACAAAACATTTGGTTTGCAAGCAGAACTGTGCAGGGATTTGCAAATAGCGCTTGGATGTGTAAGGAGTTTGAAGGAGATGTTTGATTTTGTGAAATATTTCAGACTGATATAATATTTTATATTATAGGGCTTTTTTTCTTTCCCTGTTTTTGCAGAAGCTTTTGTGACCTTGTTATAATTAGCATATCGCTGGGGAGGGGGAACCCCACAACCTAGTGTTAGCAGTGAAACCTGCATTTAGCCAGGCATAGCAAATGAGCAGGCATGCATCGTCAAGATAGTAAGTTAGAAGGAGGGCTGGACATCTAGAGGATCAAGAAGACAGAAGATAAAGGAACTTCTTGGGACAAAGAGAAGTTCGGAGACAGAGTAGGCAGCAGAATAGGTTGCTTGAACTGTCTTGGAAAGAAAATGGTGCTACCATTTAACAGTAGCAGCCATTCTGAATATCGCTTTCATGCACATTTTTCAGATCAGGCTTGCACAAATCACAATCTGAATAAATTTTCAGATTTTTGCATTTAGGTGGTTCTTAATTGTAATTTTACATAAAGAAAGGTAAATTGCATATGATTAATGATAGGGTTTCATTTTCAAGAGTTTGATCGCGTTAAGTTAATGGGAACCACGAAGTGTAATACAATATCTTGTTGATTTAGACAGTAGATTGCTTTCTGTATTTCTTCATTTGAGAGACACAGGTATGAAGAACAGATGTGCAGATGTTAGCCTGGTGTGTAGTGTGCCCAGAGGGAGAAATGTAGGTCAGGGATGATTTTTAAAACATATTTCTTTCTGAGGTGTGGGATACAGTACCTTTAATTGTTGTATTTCTGAAACTTCTAGATGACATTTCTAAATTGCTGCTGAGAAAACAAGCCCTTCCATGGCCATAATATCAAAACGAAGCTGTGCCTAAGGAGTAAATGTAGGATTTATTCCCACTGCTGAAAGATGTAATTTTTGTTTGTTATTTTGGAAAATGTTCAAGGTTGGTTTTCCCTTACAAATCATAGCATAACCTCTGGGAAAACAAATATAACACTTTTAAAGTTGTGTTGTTATAGTTACTGAAATGTAATGCAACCAAAGTCAAAGGTGAGGAAGCTACAGTATGTCAAATTGATTATGAATAGTGATGGACATTCATATGTAAGGACATATACAAGAAGAGATTTGAAGGTGTGAAGTAGAGTTGGTCTATATAAATTCAAGGACAAGTTACATCTGGTGACAGTAAGTAGTAAATTTTGTCAGCCATTCACTTAGGCAGCTTAATCTAACTGTAATAAACAGCCTTTCAAGTTCCTTTAGTTATTTCAAACCCTGTATTTGTACTCAGTTTATAAAACATAGCATTATTTTATCAGTTGCTGTGGTGTATGTGGGCCCAGATCATACTAGGACACTGGTTAGGTGTCCATTACATTAGGTTATTTGCAGATGGTACCAAACCAGAAATTATACTCAAAGACAGCACTGCATGCTAGTGCAATGCCATGGCAGATTGTACAGCTCTCTGCTGTCTGGGACCACATGCAAACCTGGGTAGAGCTAGATGGAGGTCTTTCATTCATTGAAAATTTGTCCTGTCTTAAAATGATTGTTAAGTCACGCTCCTAAAGTGGGTTTCATGCCATCAGCTTCAGCTGCCTGCAGTTTGTTGTCCTGGAACATGTTCTGAAATTGAGGGATGAACTAGGGGCACACTGGCAGTGCCTTGATCTCTCCATTTATGCTAAAGGAAGGATGCTCAGATGGGACTCTTCTGTTAGACAGCCGGCATTAAGTTAACCTCACCCTACCTGGGTAAAATGGGACCAGACTCCAGTTATTTCATGCTCACCTCTTTTTTTCTTTTTCCCTTTTTTTTTTTTTTTCTTTTGACTGTCCATCTTGTTTCAGACCTTTCCTGCCTCCAAGGACTGATTGCTTTCCTTTCCTCACTCAATATTGATTACTTGGCTGGCTTACTGTGCTTCCAATCTCCTGGAAACCCAGGGTTTTCAGACAGGAAGGTATCTTTTAGCAGTGAACTGTGCTGGTCAATATTTTCCTCATGAGCAATGCCCTTACTTCTCCTTTTCTCTGCAGGAGAATGGCTTGAAGCCACAAGTTTCCATGTGGTGTGACTATATTGGCTATATAGTTTCTTTGCTGCAGCCTCTATGTTTTTCTCTCCCTCATCTATATTAAAAAGTGGGGGGCAATCATGGGTATAGCTCACTTTAGAGATGCTTTAGGCTAAAAGTATTAATGTTTTTAAGGCTCTTAGAATGCCTGAGCAGGTATAAACCTTGACACTGTTGTAGCATTTGTTGAGAGTTTGTGAAATTGAACAATGTAATTCTGTCAACAGTTTTTGTATTTAGAAAGTTGTGACCCATCACTAAATTCTTGTATGAAGTTAATTCTTAAGTGAAGAAAATATTTAAAGGTTTGCAGTTTAGAAATTTGATTGAACTCCTAGAGCCACTGGGCTAATAAGAACTTTCTCCTCAGCCAGCTCTTACAGCCGAGTTTGTTTAGATATCCACATAAAAATGTAACTAATACTTCTATAAAGAGGAAAGCTGGAGTACCTCCATGGCAGAACTTTTGGAATAGCTCTGCTTCCTTCAGTTCCTTTCCTATTAAAATCATTGGAAAAATCTGTTCTCGACTTTAAGGTGAGCAAGGTTAAACTAGCACAGAATGTTTTGAAAATTCCAAACTGGTAATTTAATCTTCAGATTTAACCATAGTGGCCCTTGCAAACTTTTTTTTTCCAAAGCTGCACTCAAAATAAACGATGTGTTAGTCTCTAATAAATGGTCCTTAGTAAAAGCATGTATTATGCTTCCTTTGAAAAGTCATTTATTTCTTGTGGTGGATTTCTGATTCAGCTGTCTCCCAGCATGCTGTTCCAACTTTTTTTCACTTCTAAGAGTTTGTATAAATGTTGCAACTTGCTGTGTTTCTGTACAGCAACACATGTGCATCTGTGCATAACAACATGAAGAGGATAAACAGCATGGTTGTCTTCAGATTGAAAAATACTTTCTGTAGGTTCATTTCTTAGAATCAGCTTCCTGATTTCTTGCTTATTAAATCATGTAGTGTTTATGAAATAGGACTCCCAGTCTGTCAGTCAGAACTCTAAAGCCTTTCACAGACCATAAATTCACATTCCAGTAGTTATAAATAGAAAACACTATTGCAATGGTTGTAAAACTCTCTCTCTGATGATTGTGTGTTGTACTGCACCAACAAATCAGAAAAAGAGATGGTTGGGATACTGTTGTCAACATCTTTTTGCTCAGAATTTCCACTGAGCCAATAAGTGAGCTTGTGCTGATGATTTGTAGTATCTGTTATCACCTTTCGTCAGACTCTGAGGAGAAAGGAAATACAGGATATTCCAGATGGGAGTCTGGTGCATGTGCACTGAGGAATCTGTTTGTTTCCTCTGATTGTTAGTGAAGGACAGTGGGGGTGCTGCTGCTCATTGCATTATTTCTTTTACTAATGACCATATTCAAGTGACTTCTGTTAATGTGCTATAATGTACAATTCTTGTGGGATAAAGTTATTTATATTTTTGGTAATTTTGACTGCTATTGGACACCTTGCAACACTGTAGATTAGAAGCTGCAGAAGTTACTCTGCAGAAGAGTACATTTCCTTTTTAATGCTGATCCAATGTTCCCCACCTTTTCCTTTACATTTTTACTTATTACTCTTAGAATCAGTCTCACTAGGTTACTAACTTCTGCAATGCCCTTGTTAATCAGTGCTCATACAGCTTTCTGAACATGTTTCCCAATTAAGTTTCTGGCCTCTTTATTTAAAAGAGAAGTATTTGATGTTGAGAATTAAATCTGCAGCACAACAAGGGTTTCTTACCTCTATTACTGCTGTTGTGGAATGGTATATATCACCTTTTGGGTTTGGTTATTCACTCATGAATCATTCATACTTCTCTCATATATCAACCACAGAACACCTGTACTGATGGTAGGAGCAATGGCAATGTATCAGAAAGGATAAGAATGACACAGCCTCTTTTGGGATGGGCTGTTTAGCTGAGAAATTAAAAAGGCAACACAACACAAGCTGAGATGCAGAAGCTGGACGAAAGTTCATTAAAAAGAAATGCCTGACTGCGTGAAACCAATGATCAGTCCAGCCTTCATCTGTCTCCAGCAGAAGCCACAAGTAGGAGGGACTATTTAGGGATAGGATACAAACTTGGCCACTTCCATGGTCTGTTCTCAGGTTCTGTCAGCATCATAGCTGGTGTATTACAGATATTAGGGGCCCCATACCTGCATAGCCTTTTTACTGTTTATGGACATGTTTCCCATTAACTTACCTCAGTATCAACTGTTCTTTGAGTGAGAATATCTGCTGATACCAACAGACTCCTGCGGCAGCAAGTTCCAGAGGTTCACTACTCACTGTGGAAAGTACTTTCACTTCAATTAAGTCGGTCTAATATTAGTTTCATAATGTCCTCTACTACTTTTTCTAGTATTGCAGATCCTGTTTGATCCTGCATGCATTCAGCTATCCCCTTTTTTCTGATGCTTTGATCATCTCATTTTTATCTTACCCCTTTCAACAGAAGGGTCCTAGACTATAACAGTGTATGAGATACTACATAGATGAGGTACCTTCTCTTAATCTTCTGTAACTTCAATACAAAATTAAAAGAAAACTCTTACCTATGTGCTAGAACAAGTATGTCAAGAGAGAATCTCCTGAACAACCTTAGCAGTAAAGGTACAAATAGTTCACTGAGTGTCTGTGGTGGCATTATCCTTTTTATGCCTTTGTCATCAACTGGTCCCACTAATCACAGGATAGTTTCCTGCTTTTGATGTGTTCAAAAAATGTTTTACCGTCGGTTTGAGCATCCTTTGCAAGTCACTCTTCAAATTCTTTTTTTAGACCTCCTTATTTCCTGTTTACATTTGAGCTACTTTGTTTTATGGGATTTTTCTGTCCTCACTTCAGAAAGCTTTCTGGTGGTTTTCTTGGGTTTTTGTTTGTTTGTTTGTTTCTGTAGTGCCGATCTTCTGCCTTGAAAGATTCTTTTGCTTTCCTATTGAGCCATCCATGCAGAGGGAGTTTGGACTACTTTGTTTTCTTAGTCTGTGTCACAAACATTATCTAAACTTCTAATATAGTGCATTTCATTCTACAGGCTTTATGTAGACTTCTTGGCTTTTGAACTAACCTTTTCAGAGTTCTCTGGAGGGGAGAGGGGGTATTAGGTTTTGCTTTTTTATATCTGCTAATTTTTAACAGACTTTTTTCTTGAAATTGAATAGTCACAAACTAAATGTATTTAGTCTTCTTTTTCTAATTTTAAGTTGTAGTGTATGATGATCACTAATTTAGAACACCTCTCCCATTAATAAGCTGTTGTCCTGTGCACCAGCTGAGAGAAGCTCCGGTATGGCTTTTAAGTAGCAAGTGTTTGTGTGTCAGAAAAATTAGATTTCTGTGTCTTGATTCAACTTTAACTCAGTCAGGTGAGGTTAATTGTAATCTCTTTGAGTTTGGATCTGACCTAAATTTTCAGCTTCTATTATTTCATGAAGTTTTTACTGTGTCAGTGATTCTGAGGTTGTTGGAATAGCTATGCTATTATTATCAATGTCCATGCTTTTCACTCACAAGGATTGCGCTTCTTTTTCCCCCCCATAATATTTTTATGCTTTGCCACTGTGTAATAACCTTCACATGCAGTGCCTCTACCTGATGTGGGTGTCCTATTCCACCATTCCTATCAAGTAGGTAATACCACATCTTATCCTCCTTTCCTCACATGCCAAGAAGCCTGTTATATCAGGGTTGTCCATTTGATGCCAAGCATTTTAGCTCTCTCTCCAGCTTTTCAGACGTCTAGTATTAATGTAGAAGAACTCCCAAGTATTGCTCTTACACCATTTCTTATTATTTTCTCTTCAATTCAGCTGCAATAATACGCAGCTTAATTTATCCTTCCTTACTTATGGACAGTGTGCTGCTTACTTTCCTGCTGATGCTTTCAGAAATGCACTTTACTTATGACCAGCTCATGGGTTGCATCACTCTGAATTGAATGTTTCTGCCCATATTGGCTTGTCCTCTGCTTCTAGGTTTGATGCTTCTCAGTAGCTGTTTTAGTTTTTGATAGCCATGTGCTGGGTTTTGTAATGAACAAGTAGCCCGTCCCTCTTGCAGAGGTTTGTCCTGTTCCAAACAGCTCCCTGGTTCCCAGTGTAGCCAGCTTACTGTTGTCTACACTGTCATGTCTTTCATGCCCTGGCACTCTGGATTTCCTGTCTTTTGGGCCTTGTGCACAGGTTTTTAGAGGATGCTACTATGCAGATCCTGCCCAACTCCTTTTAAACAGTCTGATTTTGAACCTTCACAACCCTTTTAAATCATGGTACCAAAATGGTTAGCAACTATAGGCTTTTCCCCTGCAGCATGGGTATTTTCACCTGGCAGACATTAGCATGGGGTCTTGGGCATCAGAAACAGATATCTAAGCATGAAAAAATAACTGTCTGCTTCTAGCTAATTCTTCCTATCTTTGACAATTCTCTTCTGGTGTAGAAGCATCCTGAGAGGACACAGTGACAAAGACTTATGCTGTGGATTAAGATGATAACATGGAATGCTTGGATCTGTTTCATTACTAAAACTAATTTCATTGGCTTCTCAGTTCAGCTAATACTGCAACACCACTGGGGAATAATGGTAGTTTGTTTGCCCATACAAGAGAGACTCCTGCCCAGATTGCCAGGCATTAGCCTTGGGCGATGCCTTCCAAATAACCCAGACTCAGGGCTGACAGTGTTGCAGTGTCAGGGGACATTAAGTTAGTTTTCTGCTAGCCTGTCCTAGCTGGTGCAAGCAGCAGCAACAGCAGGCTTGAAGGAAAGACATATTCAAGGGATCTCTGCAGAAAATTAAAGATTCACCACTGTCAATGGATACTGAGAAGAAGACTGTCCTTTTTTAAAAAAATGTCATAGAGAACAAGAAAAAAAGGGGAATTGTCTTGGTTTTCAGTATGAAAAGGAACATTTTTGGAAAGGAAAATTTTGGCAAGTCTTTTTCAAGGCAGATGAAGAAAACAAATCAAAGGATAAACCTGGACCTTCTTTGAGAGGAAAAAAGATACAATGTCAATTGGAATGAAAATGTATTTTCATTGCTAACATTGGAAATTTTTTTTATTTACTTTGAAAACTTATGTCATTATCTGTACTGGAAGCATAAAACACCAGATCTCTGAAGAGATTTAAAAGCTATGCAAATGTTTTCAGATTTTCATTAGAGGAGAGTTTCCACAGACAAAAGGGCTTTCAGAACATAAAAACCTTTGGCGCTTCAGTAAACCAAACTGAGTTTTGCTTGACAGCTGAAAGATATTCCCTGTGGGTCATTTATGCTCCTGTCTGCAGAGTTGATTGAGTAAATATGCAGCAAGAAGGAACATTCTTATACCCTCTGTCTGGCATCTTCTGGTTGATATTTTTAACTTAAGGCAGATACAGTTCGATAATGTAGCTTGCACAGCTTGCCAGTATTCATCAAATACGGAAATGACTTTGATAAATACACCTTGCTGCATCTTCAGTTTTTAGCAGCAGTCATGTTACATTTTAAGTTGGAAGAATTCAAGTGCAGACTTCTGGGAGGGTGTTAAATCACCACTGGGGCTCTGGATAAGCAGTCAGTTCCTAAGAGGGAGCTAAAACACTTTAGGCATAAGTCTACCTGAAAAGTCTATGAAAACTCTTTGGTAAGGTGGCAGGAGATTAAAATCAGGAGCTTTTTTGCTTTGAAAAGGGTAATGCTCTTTCAGTCTAAGCAGGTATAGTTGCCAGGGGTACTTGATCTATGACAAGCTGTGTGAGGGGTTTTCCTCTGAGGGCCAGAGGCTGGTGGACAGCTGGGTGGGTGGCAGGGGAAGAGAAGTGATCTTCAAGTTCTAGGGACATGTCGAATGAGAGCTTTACTTTCTCCCTGCTGCAGACTGTTTGATCATATTTTGAGTGTGACATCTTGGAGACCTCCTTTTGTGATAGAGGAATGTAAGTTGTCTTCTGCTTTCTGTAACCAAATGAAACTCAGTGCAGACATTTGTATCACTGTCCGAACACTGAAGACTATTTCCAAGATGACACATCTGCATTTTGGCCCCAGCTATTATTAGCTGATCCATTAGTGATGTTATTAGATACATGAACATAGTAATTAATTTTTTTAAATGTAACAATTCAGAGATGCCAATGATGTGTTCATGGTTTTTTAATAATGATTTTCACAAAGCTGGAGTTGTATTTGTTACAGGGATGTTTTGTGATCATGTTTGGGTGAAGAAGTGGATGATAATGCCAGAAACTGAAGGGAAAATGTTGTATCTCAAGCTGTAAAGAATTTAGGTTTTGAACAGCTCTCTAGTAACGCATTACATATTTCCTGTGGGGGTTGATGTTCGTGCTAAAACCTTTCACTTTTTGTGAATATCTTCTTGGATTTACAGCAATTACTCAACTATTTACAAGGGACAAAATATGACCCCCATTAATCATAACTAATCAAATTCAGCATGTTCACTCATAAAGTTTTCTGTCAATGTTTTCACTACTTTCATCCTTACTCATATTTTCCAAGCTAGTCATGATTCAGAAATTAATATTTACGACTACCATGTGCTGGTATCTGAGAGCTTGCTTTTTCCTTTTTTTTTTTTTCTTTAATAGACATTTAGTTTAACTAGTGTGTAGCCTGGAGAGATGAGCTACTCTAAGCTAGAATTGCTATCTTTCCATTAAATTAATGTTCACACAAATTTCAGGACAGACAGCTTCTGGAGGTTATAGTCTGTAGGAAAACTGGGGCAGAGGGAGCTTGCACTGTCTTGTAAGCGTACCTCAACTCTGCAGGGTTGAGGGAAAGGCGTAGACTTCATGTCACTCCTACTTAGTCATCTCAAACTGCGTCTAGGTAGCAGGTAGTACAGTGCAGTTTTTAACTTCTTGAAGTCATTTGTTAAAAAATAACTGTATACTCACTCCTGATGCTTTTCTCTGTAGCAGCTGTTAAGATACAGTAGGAACTTTGATTGCAACTTGCGAAGTTGTCACTGCAGGCTGATGGCTGGCTCCACTGGTGGTTTGAGGTCTGCATGGTGCTAAACAACAGAGGCATGCTGTGCTCTGGTGTGTACTTGAAGAAAGGCCATTAAGAGCTGAAATGTCAACAGTGACCCCACACACCTGTAATAAATGTAAGCTTTGTAATTAGTAGCAAGCTGTCTCAGAGGGCTAGCGATAGTTACTAAGATTAATTTTCACTATGGTGTGCCCAAAGTTCTTGTATGACATAAGGCAACCAGTTAATGTTGTCAGGAGAGACTATCAAGTTGCAGCATGTGTGACTTGATGATAGAGCAAAGCTCTAAGATTCTTGTGGCAGCAATTATCTTTCCATGTGTTTTTCTGGAGCTTACCACACCCTGCAAGAGCAAATAGAATACATATAGAGTCACACCTTCATTGTGAGTATTGTTCTTCTGCTTCATTATGGATCGAACTTATGTAGCAAACAATATTTACAGGGTAAAATAGTACCAAATTATGTATGTGTATATATATATGTATTACTTATAAGTACTGTAGGTGTAAGAAAGGGAGTCAGTGAACACACCCAGCAAAAGAATCATGCACTGAGGAACTCTTCTGCCTCTCTGTTTCAGGCTTTACTACTGCCTGTGAAAGGCAGGTGGCTCTGGGATCATGTAAAGAAGCCTCAGATGAGGGTAGCTGACACTGGAGCACACTTTAAGCAAAAAGACATTTCAAAAGGCATCCTAAAGCATGTCTAGACTGGAATTTGTAGTTGAAAGGAAAAACTATTATCCTCTAGGTTGAAAAGTGACCCATGGCTTTAGGCATTAGTGATTTTTGATAAATGACCTGGTCGGTCCTCTCCCTGGTGTGGGAGGCAATTGGTTTCCACTGTAAACCTGGACTGTAGACAATTTCCTTTATCGTATTTGTAGCAATGGTAGCATAGCCTAATACAACAGAAACGAGAGAGCTTTTGAGAATTTATTCCTGGTGCCTATTTGTAGAAAGAATCTGAAATAATAATATAGCCCTTCAAACTTAAACTTTGAATATGTTTACTAACATAGGGTATCTTTTTTCTCCTAGTTTATGAAGTAGTTATGTTTTCATGAAATACATATTAGCATGATTTTTGGCATGTTATAAATGTGACATTGCTATCGCATATGAACTGTTTTGGTCAAGAGCCATGTTAACTGCCCCATCAATTACACTTCTAAGTGCCTGTCACATTAAAAAAATGTGGCTCTGGGCCCCTTAGGGTTTTTCCTTCTTTTAGGCAAAGAGTTTTTTGTTTTCACTCACTACTTTTGATCTCCTTATCATTCTGGAAATGTTCTTGCTTGCATTTAATTTTGGGGGGGGTTGGGTTTTTGGTTTTTTAGTGAGAGAAATATCTTTGTGTGGGAAGCAAAAGGAGCATTGTGAGATCCCAAACTCCTTGGGATACTGAAAGAGCATTTAGAATTTCTTATGGATGGGTTACTATTGTGAAGAGAGCAGTTAATGTCTTAGACATAGTTGCAAAATTTCAAAGGTAATGGCTATTCTGTCTTATTCTGTATGTTTAAAAATGTTTACCATATTGTGCAGTGTATTTGTTAGCAAATATTGCCATTTCAGCTATGGTCAAATATATATTTGCATATAATTCCCCCTTAGTATATTTTTGTGCAGAACAACTTCGGAGAGCCTAAGAAAAAATATCTATGCCACTTCAGAACACACAGGTACTTAATTCTGTATGTTCAGTAGACCAAACATTATTGAAATGAATGTGGTGGAACACAGCTGGAGTTAAATGAACTTTTGTTCTCACAGGGTTGGCTAGATTAAAAACCATGAAAAAAAAAAAAAGTTAAAAATCCTGTGTTTTTAATAGCTCCAACTACAAGCCTATATCAAGACAAGCAGCTGGCAAACATATGACATTTTCTGCCCCTACAGATCTTATAAAAAGATTTTCATGTTCATCCAGCCATGTTTTTCTAAGGTTGCCTGCTGGCATATCATTCCTGAAGGATGCTGTTCATCTGGGAAGGTTGTTAGGGGGCTGGCAAGGCATAGACAATGCCCAGTGACTGGGAGCAAAACACCCCCAGGGAAAGCTCAAAGCTTGTACCCAGCCTGTAATGGGCAAGTGTTCAAACAGGAACCTGAAGAGGGTTCTCTGCAGCATTGCTGCATGTTCTTTCCCTCACAGATAAGCTACCAGCAGAACTCAGTGCTTCCTTCTCTACTTGTACTGCAGGACTGTACAACTGTATGAGAACCTCATGTAATCCTGAGAGCCTCTGTGTAACATTATTTGGCTTATACATCTTTTATTATGTTTGGCTGTTGGTGAGAGTCAGATGAAAATTATTTCCAGATTACAATAAAGCAACTTCAAACATAATAACTGTTGTTAGATCGTTGACCATATTAAAATAAAATTTTAAAAGGCTGTACATCAAGGCTGAGAGAAAACTGTTTAAAGAAGAAAAAAATGTGTAGCATTATTGCTCCAAACATACTGCTGAACTTTGGGAAAAGATTTGTGCCACGTTTCTTATGACAGTAACATCACAGAGGATATAAACCAGTCACTGGCACTCTCTCAAGAAACACATCACTGTAATTCATTATAACAATAGCACTGTGATATTTGTTCATAATATTTTTGAAAGCTAGGCTATGAAAACAGTATGCACTGACTGTCAGTGGTGATGTATCATTCTGTAAAAGAGAACATACATGACAAAATGTTTTAAATGAACTCTAAAAATATACTCATGAGTTAAAACAATTTGGCTGGTCTTGCACTTCATGCCAGGAGGGGCTTCCTGGGATATGCTTCTGGATGACCTTTTTGAGGACATATATCAAATAGTCATGTATTTATTATGGTCCCAGTCAGTCTTCAATAGCAATGATGAATGTTGTGCAGTGTACACAGTCATTACAGCTCTGTTTCCAGTTGCTTGTCTTTTCTATAGAAAACAGAGTGGCCTGTGTCATGTCAACCCAATAAACCCAACTTTTACCCACAAATGTTCTCAGTGGCATAAGGCTTTATCTGACCTGGCAGTGGGGTATGTCAGGAGCCCTGCAAGGAGGCTTCTGTTCTGCTTCCCCAGTTGTGTCTGGGCCTGGCAGAGTCTAGGGGAGCAGTCTGGCTCTTGTGAGCCAGGCAGCATTATAAACCCTCACAGCTTCCAGTAGCATGCTGGGATTCACTGCAGCTCTGACGTCAGTGTAAATCTGGATTTCTGGGCACTGAATAAAGAACCACCCTTATTCTGTGGCTGAATTGTCTTGATGACATGCCATTTTTCCATTTTCCCCATCAGCGTGGGGGGGAATATAAGCAGCATTTTGACATTCATTCTGACATTTGTTGCTACCAGACATGGGCTCGGTCCAGTTCCTGCTGAGAGGAAGTCTACAGTCCTGGAAAAACTAAAGAACAAAAGTAGGCTCCATTTTAAAGGTACTGAGATTAGGCTGAGACTGAGACCAGTGGCAGGCAAAGCACAGGTAAGTTTCCCTGTGTTTCTCACTTCAAAAACAGGTGAGATTTCACAGTAGTTTTGGAATGTAATTTCCAAGGAAGGGAAATAGAAACCACAACCCGTCTTCCCTGTCTCTCTAGGAAATCTTCCTCCTCTGTCTACTCTAGTTCATTTCTCCCCAGTCACTTGGTTGCTCACTGTGCTGGGGTGAGAAGGGAGAGATGAAAAGAAAATGGAAGGCAATTGCATCTTACCACCATCCACAAAGCTTCTAAACAGAATTCAAACTTGTCTGGTGAAAAAAGTGGACAAATCTAAAGTTACTTTTTAAGCTCAGTTTTCCTGGCTTCACTACCCATTGCATGAATGCTTGGATTTGAAAACAATAAATACCATCACCACAGGAAGCCCTAGATTTGAATCGTGTGCATGCACAGCTATTTATGAATGATACATTTCTACTTCACCACTTCCATCTAAGGTAGTTGGCTCAGTTTAATAATGAAATAGCCCCTCCAGAAGTCTTCTGCTAGATCAGCTTATTGTTCTTGGGGGAAAAAAAAAAAAAAGGGAATCTCAATGCAATTCTTCTGAAAGATTTTTTTTAAACAGAAATTACTTAGATAAGATAGATGCCACACTAGACTTACTGTGCTGTATTCAAGGACTAAAGGTTAAAAACATAAGAATGGAAAGAGGGGGAAAACTGGTAAACTGAGATGTAATAAAAAAAAATATAGGAAAAACAACTAAGGCCATGGATAACATGAAGGGAAAGATGAAAACTGGAACAGAGCTGTTTATATAGTATTTTAGGCAGAAGATTAAATTGTACCTTTAACTTCTTTGTCACTCTCCTTCCATCTCTCTTTATTTATACCTATAATTATATATTATTTATATATTATCCATTTCATCTCACAGGCTTTGAGGTCCTGAAAGTGTAACAATATTTTGCCACTTTTTTTCTCCTGTTTAGTTAAATCTCATGTCTATGCATTTCCTTAAATTGATATACCTCATTGACATGAAAATTTCCTATTCTCTTTTCTTACTGAGTGCATTGTTTACTTGGAAATATTACCAGCTATTAAGAATTTATGTGCAGGTACACACATTTTAATCATATGGAAGATGACTGATTCATGCTGGGGTTGCACCTATGCCAAAGGTTACATCAGTGATTCTACTAGATAATTTAGACATGTAATTTCAAGCACAAATAACTGTCCAGGCATATAATGAAGTTTCACCTGCAACACTAGAGTCAAGGCCAAGATGAATCTGGCCAGAAGCCAAGATTGTACCCTTCCATTTTATAGGTCTGGAGGAAATACAGGGTATTACTCCAGATCAGGGAAGTAAGAAATTCAAGACTCTTATTAGCACTTAGGAATTGTTAAAGAATCTCTCTGGTTGAAAATGTCAGCATCCTTGAAAAAAAAATTTAAAATGGAAACCAGTTTGGTAGCAATTTTGTTCCCATTTGAACGTTGATCAAGAAGACTCAGTAATCATTTTAACAACATTAGTAATTACTTCAGTTTGAATAATTAATAGGAAATATGATGTTTATATTGAAGTGTAAAAAAATCAAAGACTGATTTAAAAGTAGGATGTGGATTAAAAAGAAAAGACTGAACATCTTCACGTGGCCTAAATAATAGTTGCTTAATATTTGCATACAACTCAGATAGAAATTCACATATTGGATGATTTGTAGAGAGAGAATATATAAAGTAATAATTGAGATGTAAAAAACTCTGAATATAATTGTCAAACATATTGTAAACACTGTCCAGATGACGTTATGGGATCATCCATACTCTTGAATAAAAATTCTAAAGAACAGCCAACAGCATTTCAGTATTATCCAGTTTGAATTGTAATTCCAGTCTCAGTTTTTAGTTCTAGACCAACCCTAATCTATTTCTATGCATTGTTTTCTCAGTCTGTTTCTGATACTGATCTCAGTGATATAAGCAATTTTTTTTTTTTTTCAAAGCAGAAAGGGGAGGATATTTTTTATACAATATTGTATAAATAGCTGAGGCTGTGAAAAGTGTCTGTGTCACCGGAGAAAAACAATGGATGTTGCTGTTTGTTGTGAATATCAATAAACATTTGGAATAACAAATACTTAAAAGAGAAAGGGAGAAGGGCTTATGCAGAATTTTACTGTCAAACAGCATATCTAGCTCTGATCCACTAGAACATCTAGTCATGCAGACATTACAAGTTTCTTAGGGACTGTGTCATAAGCCATATTATTATAGAAATCTTTTAACCTGCAAGAACTGATGACTTCATTTTCCATTTCAAACTCAGAGGAAAGTTTGTTTTCTGAATGGGGAGAGCTGTGTTACTTCCAAGCTTCATGTTTTCAAATCATTTCTCTTCCAATGTCTTTGACCCGTCAACAACTGGGTAGATGGCCAGAATGCAAGTACTGTGTGATTCTTCACCTCCATCTATGCTCTTTGTGAAGGTTCTTTTCTTTCTTTTCTAATCTCTACAATAATTTATAACATTTCTTCTTTAAACATTCTACTTTCTTAAACGGCAAATTACATTTCCTTGACCTCTTCTGTATTAAGTGCAAAGGACAGAAAAAAAAGTTTTCCAACCAAATGAGTGTTCTGTCTCAACTGAATTTTAATAAATGCCTAGAGTTTATAATTGATACTTTCAAAATGGTCTCAAGGAATTTAAAACAATCCAGAATTTAACAGCAATCAACAGAATTGAGACAAAATGAAACTATTATGCTGAACTTATCGAAAAGCTGGGTTTAAATTGATGCTGCATATTATTCATTTTGACAGTTGCAAATTCACATTAAAGATAGCAGAGACCAAAAGACAGCAACTAGAAGAGGAAATGCTAATTTATTACTTGCAGAGAAACAACTCTGAAGCTAAGCTGTTCAGTTAAAATTATGAAATACTTTCCATTTCCAGTGTACCTTTGATCCACAGAAGCCCCAAAGCACTTTGCGAATTATAAATACAGTTTTAATTTCCTGTCGTAGTAGGTGATAGGCAAGTGTCTCGGGGTGGAAATGTAGTAGACATCACTCAATAGCAACCCTATCCAAAGACAAAATGAACAATTATTTTTAAGTAAAATGGCATGGAAAGGTTACATTGCTAAAGCATGTATCCTTATCATACTATGCCACTTGCATTGGAATAGTGAATGAAAAATTCCAGAATCAATTCCTGGGTGTAAATATCCTGCCTGGTGTATGATTGGAGACAAGTCTCTTAATTTCCTATGCTTCATTATAGAAAGGGAATAATACTGCATAAATTCAGTGTTGTAGTGCTGATAGCAAGAGAATGATGTAGTGTATTCCTTCTTAAAGGAATTGTATCACAGCATTTGGGAATGCTGAAGTAATACAGCTCTAAGAATGCTCTGTAGTATTATTTTAAAACATTCAAGTGGAAAAAAAACATGTAAACTGTGTAAATGCAGACTACTACATAATTTAGAAATTTATAGCAGAGGGATGTAAAGGCTGATGTTTTGCTATGCAATAATTTCAGTTGCCTATATAAAAATAATGTTACTTCCAGGCAGCTGACACTCTGGAGAGCTTTGTATACATTGAAAGGCTGAAGAGGAGTGTTACACTTGTTAATTGAGCAAAGTAGCCAGTATTTTTAAACTATTAAATCTCTAGTGATATCACTCTTTAATGAAAAACCATTAGATGCAAACACAGTGCCTTGTAATGATTGAAAAGAGAGTTATCAACTTTCTAAAACCCTTGAACAACTCATAACTTAAAGGCTTGATGGGGGGGGAGCATTCTGATGATATCATGCTTCTAATGTTTTGTTTCATGATGATGTCATTTAATTCCTAGCGTAGTGTAGATGAAAAGTCCTAAAACTCCGTTTTCTCTCTAGCATATTGAACAATCTCTTAACTGACATCTAAATTGATTAGCATTGTTGCTCAAGGTTCAATCTGGTATCTGTTCCCCTTAGCAGGTGACAAAATGTTACCTGGAGAGCAGCGAGGAGGGGGATGAGTCCCTCAGAAACCTATGGGGTGCATCCTTTCCCTTAGGAATATTTACAGGTACCATGCTAAAGACTGGGGATTTTGAGTTGGTTACTTTGGATAATGACAAATTACAGAAATTGTGAATCTAAATCTTCAAATATTACACTTCTGAGAAAGTGCACAGGCACCCCCAGGACATGTGCAGTCAGACATTAAGGCAGTTTACAGGGATAGTCTTGCATGGCTGTAAAGCTGAGACTAAATTCCTCAGACTAGCACCTTCTCATGGGATCAGAAGATATGACTGCCAGAGTTGGCTCAAGTATATCACAAAAAATAGGCCAAACCACTTCAAGAATTAATCAGCTGTATGATTTTAGGACTACCACGATTTATAGGCTAATGGATAACCATCAGAAGGAGAAAATACTGTATTAAAACAAACAGTAAGGAAATTTAGAGCCCTTATGTCTCTCCTGGCTTACACTGATGTAAATCAGGATTAGTTGCACTGAAGTCACTTGACTTACAATAATATAAGTAGGGAGAGATTGGGGAATTTATGCTCCCTTTGCAGTACCACACAGATAGAATTAAGTCATCTTTTTGGAAATGAGAAATGGATCATTTCTGAATCATTTTGCAGGGACTTAAGAATGGCAACCAGATGCTTCATTCAATGAGATTTTAGGTGGGGAAAAAAAAGCCTTGGGAGACTTTTACAGTATTTCTCAAGAGCATGTGCTATGCATTTGCAAGCTTTAAGTTTGTGAAATTTATATACACTGTGGACTATATTAATTTCCTAATAAATGAAAATTATACATAAACAGAAATTCTGATGGCTTCCTATAAACACTCTAAAGTAGGCTGTTTTCTACAGTCAGCCAAAAATGCAATAAATCTACAGCACAGCACAAGAACTTTTCTGCTTATCCCAGGTCATTCACTATTTTTCTGTTTATGAAACTACTGCTGAGTGAATCTCAAAAGGAGACCAACTACTCACACTGGGCGAAACTACTGCTGAGTGAATCTCAAAAGGAGACCAACTACTCACACTGGGCGAAGCACGTAAGTCTGGAGTCTTATTCTGTGAATTGACACCTCCAGTCAAGGCAAGAAGGAGGTGCCCAGCCATGTGATGCCTACTCCCCTCCAACACTAATTTAAAAAAAAAAAAAAATCCTCAAAATCCACCAGACAACCAAAAACACTTCAATAGAGGGTAATGAACTAGCTGATATCATACCTAGTGCAGTTGGAGAAAGAGATGCATCAATGCAGAGAGAGGCCTCTTTTGAGAAGTATTTTCCTAAATTGCTTTTGTATGCATCAAAACCTGGATTTTGCTTTTCTCTCCCACTGATGGACAGTTGCTCCTGCAAGTAAGTGCAGTGGTTTGAGGGAATCTGCTTTCACAAATACAGTCCCACAAGTAATCTATCAGCTGGCTGATGGATTATGCAACACACAGTTAACAAACAAGACACTGGAGCAGCCTAAATTCATATTTAATTTGGACACAACACTGGCCTCCAAACTACAGTTTTGTTTTTTTCATCTGCTTCCTAGACCATGAAACCAAAAATACTCTCTCCTGGAATGCACAAGCAAAACTGAATTCTCAGTAGATCCCAGGATGTGTTCGAAACTAGGAAATTTGTCTTAGGAAGAAGAATTATCTTACAGCTTGAAAAAGTGTGTCCTGTTGTGTGATTAATACCTGTTATTCAGGTAACTGGGACTCTCTAATGCTGAGCATGTTATTTTTCTTCTTTAATACACCAATGTGTTTTGGAAACCCATCATCCTCTGGAGTTCAGGAACATAGTGAAGGTGATTGTCAGGACCCCTTCATTCACACCTCTCAGTTATCACAGAAATGGGGCAGAGATGCATAATGAACTTCGGCTTTTACCAACAGATACAAGCCTTGGGCATCAGTTGTGCTTTTCCTGCCCCTAGTCATACATTATCTCCTGCTCTGGCACAGCTCGTCTGGGTAGCACCATCCCTGTAACTACTCACACTTTCACCTTTCAAGTGAGAGCATCCAAGTATCTCTCAGCATGGCTGAGTATTTTGTAATCGTTGCAGTTTATTTTGAAAAGTTCCTCACGAGCCAGTGTTATCCCCACCACTGAGTTTGAAACTATGCAAACACAGAGCTAGAAGGCAACTCCAGCTGCAGGAACCCCACAGTGTATGTGTGCAGAGAGAAATGAAGGAGGGAGCAAGGATGAGGCAAGGAGACAGCGTGATGCCCACTTTACATCAGGCCTTGCAGTGTCTGTGTCCACTCAGTGAAAGTGGAGAAGGCAGGAAGAGGTTTCATTAGGCAAAAGTGTGGTTCTGCACTGGTACCTCTCATCATGACTTTGCAACTAGGGACTAAAGCTTTTTTTCCCCTTTTTTTTCAGGGACCCCTCTCTTAACGCTTGCCTCCCAGTCCTGGAAAGCCTGTCTTCACCACTGTGGCTGCTCTGGTGAAAAACTTCTTGGAGCTTCTCTGCCACGGAGAAGTGAAAGGCAGAGCTGCAGGCAAAAAACACAGCATCAGCAGTCAGTTTTTTATGGCTTAAAATCTCAGAGTTGAAGAGAGATAGGACTTTCCTAGGTGGGGAGTCAGAAAATCACCTCTGAGAGAGATGCTGATAGAACAGAGGTGGCGGGATGGTTTACAGAGCAGCTCTATGCACCTGCCCATCCTGAGGCTGGATACTGGTTGCTCTGGGTAGCTCCCACTGCCCCAAACACATAGACTTTTGTTGCTTCATCATATGGTGGAGAGGCCAGGTGCCAGGAAATGATAAACAGGAACAAGCTAATTGCACTCCTTTGCCTCTGTTTAGACCAAAGTGCTCTTTGGAGTAGAATTGTGGAGGTCTAAGCTGAAAATCAGCAGTTCTCAAAGGAATTCTGTATTGGTATTCAAGCCTGTAGTTAAACTTCTCAGTTAAGTGTGAAAATAAGAAATAGTATGCAAAATTTTTTAAGTGCTTCAGAGCATAAAATACACTTCAAACAATGTTAAGAAGCTGATTTAGGAAATCCTAAGTACGAAGGGGAACTTAATTTATGTCATTCTGGTTTTATATATTTGGTGTTTTTTTAAGATTTGGGACCAAAAAGCAGCCTTAATCCAGACTTTCCTTGTTAATTGTTTTAACATGGCTTAAATATTGATATTTTTTTAAGTTATTGTTAAGTATGTGAAGAACTATTAATCCATTAGTGAAGGTATTGATATTCTCAAAGATGTTCCCTAATCTCCTTCAAATATTGATTTAATATTATTATAGCATGGCCAAATACTCTATTACTCTGCCTAAATTAACATTTTTTCAAGATATATTTAGGAAGGAAATGTGTGTTTATTGATTGTATGAATAAAATTACTTTAATTAAGGAAACAGGCCTACTGCCAAAAATGGCATACATGACTATTAGTGTCGGCTGCTTCCTACAACAGCCCAAAAAGGCATCATCAAAAGCAGATGCTTAAATTAGTTACAAGTACATCCTGGCCAGACAGAGGCTTGACCACTTGTAGGATAGATTATCCTTCCTTTGAAAGCAAGCCAGGACACAGTAACACTTTAAGTTTTTCTACCTACCATAATTTAAGACTTTTCACCTCTAAATTAAATATTACTTTAGTGAAACTTGATTCTCTTGTAAAGTGACATGGGAAGCTCCTGACAAAACTTCAGGTTAGTGCTTGGAGTAGAGGATAGAAAATTCTAAAGAAATGTTAGAAGTTTCATCTTTTTGCCTGAAAATACAGTTTAAAAAAAAGTGGTGACAGAAATAACTACTGAAAATGAAACATCAGGCTGTTGTGCTTTGTTTTATTTCATAACAGTGTTCCAGTATTATGATTTCCTTTCACAGCATTTTGCCTGAGAATTAGTTGGAAATCCAGTGTGTATTTCCAGTGCCATTACTATCTCATACAACAAAGACAAAATCCTCAAAAAATGGTCAGGAGTCTACAGTTTAGTAACTCCCCATAAGGGCATGATTTTAGGATGTTGTGTAACTGAGAAACCCATGTCTTTTCTGAACCCCAGCTTGGTAGTTAATGGGCTACTATACTCACTAAATCTTCCCCTAGTGCCTGACAATAAAAAATACTTTGAACATAGGCATTGTGGAATGTCTTTTTTCTGTTCAAACCAGAAATGGTTAAAAAATACAGCCTCTGAACACAAACCCCACAGCTGAGAGTCTTAAAAACCTGGAGGAGGGACGTAAAAGGGAGAATCCCACTACAGCAAGGGGTGTTACCAAATGAGCCCTGGGAAGAGTGATTATTGCTCAAGGGATGTCCTGGCAGCAAGGGCTGCCTGGATCTGTCTACCTTTGCCTGATGTGACAGTCGAGTCTCAGAAAGCCCTGTGGCCTGCTGGGGCTGTGACATGGGCTGTAATCAGGACAGAAACAGCCATTCACTGCTTAGCAAGAAGCAGGCTTAGCTGTGATGGTGGTAATTTGGCCTGTACCATGCTCATCCCTGCTGGACTTACTTTTTTCTTCTTTGGTATAGTGGGAGCTAGTTGTCTTGGGAACATGTTGGCAGCTTACTTGTGCCTGCATTGAGGCGTGTACCTGCGTGTGAACTGCGTGGAGAAGACAGTAAAGGGCTATGTTCTGGGATTTTTTTGATCTTTTTTGATCCATCAATCATTCAGGAGACCACATGTCAAGATGAGCTGTTTGTACCCCAGCCAGAAGAGAGCAGCTGTTGGGGAAGAAGCCTTCTCTGCCAAGCCAACTCTACAGCCCATGGCAGTATATCTGCCTGTGTAGCAGGGAATAAGAGTGGGGGCACATGCAAACACTATATGTGAAAAGAAGCATGTGGTGGGGCTGTAGCTCTGCCCTTCAGTACTAATGGGCAATGTGCAACTTCATTTTAGGCTGCAGCACAGAATGCTGAGTCTAACACTGTGATAATAGAACTATCCAGCTGAGGAGCCTGGGCACTTGAGGTATTTTCTAAGCCCTGACCTGATTGTAGCAGACATATTTATTCAGCCTTCCAGATTAAAGTTACTAATTTACCTTCAATGTGAAGAGGAGCATCTACAGACCTTCCCACCTCGTGTTCTCTGTGTATTACACATGTGCCCATACCAGCAGAAAAAATTTCAGTGTAAAATTACGTGCCGTGGGAAATGGAAGGAGATTTCTTCCAGTGTTCCAAATGGAAAGCAGATGAGTATTTCCTCTGGACTTTAAAAAAAGAAAAAAAAAAAAACAACCACCAAAAAAACAGAAATAGGATATTCCTAATTCTGGCAAAGTAGACTGGGACTAGCCAAAGTAGACTAGCCATGGAAAATTCTGAGCTATTAGGACTTAAAAACTTATTCCTCTCATTTTTGGTAGAGCTATTTTAAGCAATGGATACACTCATGAAGGATTAGCTGTACAGCTCCATTTCCCACCTTCTGCCCTGTGAGGTTCTTTGTGTGAGAGTGTGAAAATGCATTGCTGAAGTTGACCTTCTCTGCTCGGGCAAGCACCCTCTCTCTGAAACCATGAGGTTTCAGTATCCTCTGTGCATATTGTCAGGGGATAATGGATTCAGCAGCAATTATGGGATGACTTAGATAATTGCCACTCAGTCATTTTTGTAGCCACTCTATGTAAATGCCAATAGAGTACTTCAAACACCCTATATAACTATAATGTGTACATAGTATAGCTGTAAATACTGTGATTGGTATCTCAGTACATAATGTTTGCTGACACATGTACACAAATATGTCCCTCCTATTGAAAAGTATAAAATACTATAACATCACTTGCAAATCCAGCAACCAGTAGTAGCCAGAATTTACTGATGATTTGGCATATGTTTGCTAAACATATGCATAAGCCTTGAACAAAGACTGCGTGAGGGGTTCCCAAACCAAGACACAACCAGCAGCTGCTTCGGGTTAAATGATTTCAGTGGTTTAAAACCATAAAGGGGATCTAAATGCTGTAGTACACTGAGACACCAGTAAGGGGAACCCTTCTTGCAGTAAACCTTCAAGCTTTTACTGCTTTGATGGAAAACATGGTCATAAAGATAATGTGACATTTTGGTTCAAAAAAAAATTATGTTTAATCAGAAGGCAAAGAGAGATAAGCAGTTTAAAATGAAATCTGAATTACAATTTCAAATCTACTTTTTTTTTTCACTTCTCAATGAAACTGAATAGGAAATATGAATGAACCTGCATAAGGCAGGCATTAACACTCACAGTGATGCTAAAGAAAAGGAGGAAAGTTGATTTTGATGACCGGCTTTAAAACAATATGAATCACTCCAGAAAAGTGGCTGTCATCAGGCATTGTTTCAACAAGCAAAACAAATGGTTGATTTATTGCTTGAAATTATGTCATCATAAGTAAAATTTTACCTGTGGACAAGTCTTCTCACTCCAAAAATGTAGTTTTGAAACTTAGGCATTACCACGCTAAATATTCTCAAAATTTTTAAGCACGCAGATGAATCTTCGTACTTTAAATGCTATAGAAAAACTTCTGACACTATAGTAACTAATCTGTGTTGTTGTACAGTAGATGTTACATCAGGAGAAAGTAAGTATGTATGTGGATTTTTGTTCATGTAATATTCAAAATCACTATAGTCTTTAGCTGTCATAGTAGGTGTATTTTTATATTGCCCAGATTGTTTTAGAGGGATGAATGGAAATTCAGTATTTAGTTGGCTAAGTAACCTAACTACAGTATTTCTTACAGCAAATGAGCAATTCTGCAACTGATGTCATGCAACAGTCTGAAGGGACTCCTCTTTCTGTCCAGTGCCTGCATTTCCATTACAGTTAACCTGGAAAAAAACATATTTGTAAATCTGTCAGATTTACTCTTTCTCTATGAAGGATCTAGTAACTAACTTTATGAAGCCACTGAATGTACAGATTCAATGCACACGTAAAATCTCTAAATAAATACCACTGTAAATCTAAGCCAAAGTCTCTGCCATGCTTTCTCAAATGGCCTTCCCTCTAGACTGCTAATTAGCCTCTCTCTAACTTTGAATACTCCATAAATGCACTATGCTGATTGATAGTGCATCAATATTAATTAATAATTTACCACACTGTTGGAATTTTCCTCTACATGTAATCACAGCTGCAGCTTTTTCTAAACCTTTGTTTGCAAAAAAGGAGGAAAATCATTTTACTGCTTTCGCCCTATGTTATTTAGTCTCCCTTTGGTTTATCTGCAAATATTTGGAAAAATCTCTCTTGGATACTTCTGAAAATTCACAGGGTTTATATGGTAATGTAGTTCCATTTCACAGAAGCGTGCCACTGCTCCTAATTGGAGCTAGTGTAGCATGCTTCATGTTTTATTTATATGTACAGTACAGATGTGAAAGTACTCCTAAGTATCTGTGCTCTGTTAGGAACTGGAAGTCTAGCTTTGAGATAGAGCCCCCATGGGCTACCCCACTCTTAACCTACAGATCAGCTGGATGTGCAGCAGGAGATCAGCTCTGCACGGGTGGCCAGAAGCTTGTCATAGTCATGGCTCTGCCAAAAGGCAAATTTCTCAGAGTGTACTTAGTGCCCACATTCACATAGGCATTTTTGAAGCTGTCTATTATTTATATCACAATCGAAAATAATGTAGTTCACAACAGAAATAGCAACTTCCCTTATGTGTACTCTATTCTGATAATGCAACAGGTGCTCCCTAGGAGGATAGACTAGCCCAAATGAGGTACCTGCATTCTCACACTGATCATGAATCGCTTCCTAAAAACACCTTTGTTTCACGGGAGTCTCTTTGTGATACCATATAAGCACTTTTGTATAAAAATTATTCCCTGAAAACGTGCATTTAGGCCAATATCTGCTTTGTAATTATTAAGTCTCAACACAAGCAAAAAGTCAGGCCTGAGAGAAGAAGGATTAAAACCAAAAAATGTACATTCCAGCTGCATTTGGATGTAGCGTACCATGCCTGTCATTTAACCAGTCTTATCTCTGTGGTCCTGCTTTTGTGTGGAAGATCTGATGATTTGCAATTCATACTTGTTGCAATCCATTCCTGTTGCAATTCATACTGCTCAAAGCTTATACAATAATTCTCTTTTCCAGGTGGCTGTCAGCACCTGCAATGTTGCTGAAATGTCCCCAGAAGAAACTGCCTTTCCCCAAGACAGTATGAATCTGCAGGTTTTTGGTGACAAGCTTGAATTTATTTTGTTTGTGCCACTTCTCTGTTTTCTGAATGAGAAACCAGTATATAGCACCAGGCACATCAAATGAAAACCTTCCTTAGGGTATGTCTTCCAACTCTTAATTACTTAAATATGATAAAGTGTATGCTCTTAAGCAGTGTTCAAAATATATATGTATATATTTAATTTCCATTAATATTTTGTCTTCAAGGACAACCTCTTTAAAGCACAAAACCAGCCATTCTGATTTGCAGGAATTCTGACCAACGTCATAAAGTGAGGGCTGTGCGAATGTGGGAAAGTAGCTGGATGTCACCTACTTCAACTTTGGCCTGTGCAGTGGTATCCTTGTAGGTGATGTGGTAGATTTTCCCTAAATAAATGGATGTTAAAGGAAGAAGGAAATTGGCTGGCCCACTAGGCTCAAAAGGTTGTGTTCAGAGGTGCAAAACCCAGCTAGCAGGTGCTGACATTGGGGCCAGAACTTTCAACATCTTTATTAACAGTCCAGGGAGGCCATGATCTGCCAGACTGTGCATGACACAAAGTTGTGGGGACCAGTCAATAGGCTGGAGGGAAGGGATGCTCTTCTGAGGGACCTTGGCAGGCTGAAGCAATGGACTGACAGAGACCTTGAGGTTTCAGTGAAGGCAAATGCAAGTCTGGCAGCTAGGACAAAGTAATCCTATGCAACCGTACAGACTAGACAGTGGAAGCAGTGTTGCCAAAAAAAAGACCCGAAGATCCCAGTTGACAAGAAGCCGAAAAGCAGACAGCTGTGTGTTTTTGGGATAAATAAGGCCAAAAACACACTGCAGCTTCACAGCAAGATTGTAGCCATGCACACAAGAGCAGCAGTTATTCCCACCACATCAGGGTGGGTGTCTCCTGTTTTGGGTTTTCTGGCACAAGGATATTGGCACGCTGGAATGAGTCCAGCAGAGCCCACCAAGATGGCCCCTTGAGCATCTGACATACAAGTAGTGGCTGAGGGAAGTGGGAGTATTCAGCCTAAGAAAAGAACAGGGAGAGAGGATCTTACTGCTGTTTACAATGATCAGAGGCTGTAGAGAAGAAAGACTCTTCTCAGAGGCACAGAGTGATATGACCAAAAGGCCACAAATGCAAGCTGTGACATGGGAGAATTTTATTAGATGTTCACAAAAAGAGGAATTAGATGTTAACCACCTGTGAGGGTGGTTAAATACTGGAGTAGCAGCCCAGAGAGGTAAAGTATCCATCTTTGGAGGCAGTCAAAACTCGACAGGACAAGGCCTTGAGCAGCCCCAACTTGTTGGGCTAGTTTGGAGTACAAGGCTAGATCAGATGATGTCCCAGAGGTCCCCTCAAACCTAAACTGCTCTATGATTCTGTGATATTGCAACAAATTCCTTACTAAGTATTGACAGAATCAGTCAATATTACTCTGTTAGAGCCATTTACAAGGCATTTTGTCAAAGATCTATCTGTCTCCATACTATAGATTAATGATGTTTTCATTATCAGACTATGCCTTATAGAGGAAGTAGCTATCTCTAAAAGGCACTCTATTTTTTAAAACAAGGATGGAAAAAAACAGGCCAAGAACAGGCTCTAGCTGGTATAGAATTTTTCTAGAGACAGTGAGGATGAATTGGGCCTAAAATTTTTTTCTAGTCAAAGCAGAACAGGACTGCACAGTGAGAGCAATCCCATCAACATTGCAAACATAATCAGAATTCCAGCCTTCATCTTAAAATACCTATTTGATAAAGTGTGGGTATTGTAAGTTGACACGATATTTTGAATGAGCTTTAAATGGTGTCAGAAATCTCTTCCTTTGTGCATTTGTACTGTATCCCTGTAGAGGAGTTGCAACGTTGATACAACACTTGCACGTTTGCTCTTTACTAGTGACTACGTATTTTCAGTTAGTGCAGTGGTGCATTTTTATCTGCAGAAGGTGAATTACCTCCCCAGCACTATAGGTTTCAACCAAGAGAAATTAATGTATTATGAATGTAGTGGTTAGGTCTCCTCTGCATCTTGAGGTAACAACACACTGCTTTTGGGGCAAAACAGGAGTATAATCACTACAACAATAATGATAATCTGTTGCCTCTTGCACTGTGTTCAAGACAGATGGCCATATGTATCAAGTTGCTGAGTATGAAATTCTCCCAAGTATTTATGATGTTCTAATAGTTGGACATATTAGGATTTAATAAAGAGAAAAGCCTGTGATAGAAAACACACTGACAGTTCCAGACTCCTCTGTTTGCTCAAAGAAAGTTGGGGGGTTTTCCTCTTAACCTTAACTTTGTAATCTGCATAGGCAATAAAATCAAAAGATCACTGGAGTGCAAAAATAAAAGTACTAGTTTTGGAATAAGGCTGTACCAAGATAACTGTCATTAAAAGTTACTGGATTTTATACTAAAAATAGTCTATTGGATTTTTAGAAAGTTTAAACCCTCTCATGTAATCTAGACTTTTGTACTGTGCTAGAAACAGCCATTCAGAGCATGATCTTTCTGCAAGGTTTACCATGAAATTGCAGGGGCTTTTCATCCAAACATAGGAACGTCATATAAAAGACCTGAGCTAGGCAAAAAAACCCTTGCTTATATTGACAGTATCTAGAATGGTGAGAATGCAAGATTTTGGTCAAGTTCCCCTAATTCTCACAGAGTTTCCAGGTAGGAGAGTTTCCTCTCCAGAAATGCATGGAATCATCTAAGGGGATCTGTAGTTTTTCCCTTTTCAACTGCTCCAGAAACACCATAACAGGTTGCCTTGCTCATTTCAGGGTTCAGTTCTAAAGGGTTACTCACATAAAACAGGACTGATCTTGACCATAATGGTTGTGTGCTGGTCTCCAGAAAGTCTGGCCAAGCAAACTTGAAGTTCAAAACTACTCTAGGATGGTTTAAGCTTGTTAGCTGGGATTGGCCTATATGAAATACCGATTCTGAAGTTTTTCTGGTTGGATTCCCTGCAGACTACATGAGAACAGAGAATTCCACAGAAAACAATATGTAAAATTAATATAGATCATAACTCATTTAATACAAATTTCCCAGAACCCTCTATTCAAGATTATGATTGAATATCCTGTGTGACTTCTGTGAGAACAAAAGCTACAGATTAATTTGGTATTGTCCAGAAGGCATTTCTGCTCCTCTTTAT
Source organism: Empidonax traillii (assembly GCF_003031625.1). NCBI lineage: Eukaryota > Metazoa > Chordata > Aves > Passeriformes > Tyrannidae > Empidonax > Empidonax traillii. Next base: position 35,628 of record NW_020955235.1, read on the forward strand.
TAAGGCTGCTGTGCTTCAGTTTTGTATACATCTAGTGGAACAAAGATATAAGTACTTGGTTACTTTCTCTGACTCATTTTCCTCTTTCCAGATCCTTTTCCTGATGTATCTTTGCTGTGGTGGGTCAGTAGGCAGGTGACTTGATTGGAGTGATAGGAAGACTGTGTATGGCTGGCAATGACAGCTCAGGATCATACTGAATGGGCTTGAAACAAAATAGAGATTGGTGTAGATGAGTTCATGTTCAAACTGACAGCAGACTGGGATGTATGGGGTGTATGGCTTTTGATATGATAAGCTACAGTACAAGATTTTCATGCCAGTGAAATATCCAGTCAGTATTCTCCACAGTGGGATACAAGACATTCCTTCTCAGGAGTGTGTATTTTTGCTGCTGCATACCAAGGCTGTTCAGCGGAATGTGATCTCTTTACAAAAAATAAGGGGATGTTTTGGAAATGTACCCATGGCAGAGATCCCCAGGGCCAGAGTGAACACCCTACTAGGAGTTCCAGAACACAGGAGGGTAGACTGTGAGTTCCCACATCACAGCTCATGGGAGTTTAAAAGCACTTCTTTCTTTGTTTTCTTTGGATTATTGGATCAGTAATATTCAAAGGTTAACACTGAGCTTTTAGCAAGTAGTTACCCACAGGAAAGTCATGACTTTTTTAATGGTTTCTCTGGTGCCAAATGCTAATTACAAGACTGTAGATATAATGTACTTTGTTCCTTTCATCTTCAGGATATCCCAACAGTTTTCAAGTAGCGAGTTAGCTACTACATTAATAGACGGAGGAATCGGCCATTGTTCACTCCCCAGACCTGGGAGCAGTTTGGGTTTTGTGGAGCTGGAATGTTGAGCATCCTTCGTGTTGCAGCTGCGTTTGCACTCGCTCTGCCGGCCTCCTTGCTGTGCCCTTTGTGCTGCCTCCCTATTCCCCCGCTTCGGAGGGAATTCCCCCCCTTTCCCCTGCCTCTGCTAGCAGCACCACAAAATTGATCTGGCTCCAGAACTCTGAAATGCCATCAAGGGAAGGGGATGTTAGTCACTTTGACTTCTGCTGCTGGAGTGACAGGGAAACAAAATGGAGGGATGTCACGGGAGATGCAGAGCACAGAAGATGTGGGAGCAGGGTTAACGTGGACAGTGAGGGGATGGGAAAAATCAGACAGCAGAAGAAAGGGAAGGAGCTGTAAGAGATGGGGAGACAGCAGAATATAAGTAGTGGGAAGAAATCAGAGCATGATTAAAAGCTCCTTTGCTAATTGCCCAGGGAGGTGGAGGGTGAAATCCAACAGGAAATGGTACAAGGGGCTTTGTGGCAAGAGTAAGGGGGATAATTAATGGGGATTTCTTGTGAAATAGGAAGAGGAAAATTGACCTGCTCCAAACAAAGCAGGAAATATTGGGAGGTATGGCAATTTCACAGAGTTCAAGTTTTCCTTATAGATCTGTCAGCAACAGCTATTTGATACTTGGCAGCATCAGCAGTATCAAACCTGAGAGTTCAAAAATCACAATTCTAGTCCTCCACGGGCATTGAAATTTTCTTTACAGTAATACATTTGGGGTTCTCTTCATATGTTTTTGATGCCTTATATGCTTGAATCCTCTTTTCATTAAGCTAAAAAATAATGTAAAAAATTGTCTGTGTTCAAGAAATCCTTAGAATTTGAGAAGGTTTATAAATGCACCATAACTGATAACAAAATCATATGAGTTGGTATTTCACTGGACTGTGACTAACACTGACCATATTAGATTAGATGAGAACTCCCATGGTCCTGGAGCATTTAATCATCTGCATATTTGATGGCACACTGAAGTGGGTCTGTTTCCTGTTTAATCTGATGCTGTATCTTGCCACAATGGGAACTGAGAGTGCCAGAGGCCTTGGCAGCTCCTCTTCCTGAGGGAAAGTGGCAGTGAGCCAAGACTGAGGAGGAGTGCCACAGAAGTAAGACGGTAAGTGAGGTAAGGGGATACAATCACAGACTAATCATGTCATGGATGGATAGTAATGTGGCTGTCCTAATCCATCGTTTAAGTGTGGTAAGCAAGTTCTTACCACGATTACACTGCCAAGACATTCATCTGCAAATGTATTTTGTTTTCATTACATATATTAATAACAGAGTGACTTTCCAGCCCTCCAAGTTAAGTACCCTCACACTGGACTAATCCCTTATCATCAGTATTATCATCCCCTTAGCTTGAAGATGTTCCTAGAATATCAAGCTGAATTAGTAAAATAACAAGCAACCATGAAGTTAAAGATGGTCTTTCATAGAAATCATCAACCTTTACTCATTAATGAAACTTCAACTGAGTGTATTTTTACTGGTTGCTATGTATGGAAGGAGCAATGGCTCTATCTACAAGTGTTATCCATACTTGGGAGATCATACAAAAAAATTCTTAAGTTTGGAAAGCACTTTCTACTATAGATACAAGACTTCAAAAGTATGAAATGCCTTAGTAAAGTGTTTCCCTTTTTTTAACACTTGGACTAAAGCATTTTTCATGATAAATTTCATTTCTGCACAATATAGAAACTGACTGGAGACATGGACATAAATAATGGCAGGAGTAAAGGACCTTTGAAACTTCTCTGCAGACTCTGCTGTGTGTGAGAGGAGAATTTTTCTGAGATACATACCTAGCAGCAGGGACATTTAAAATAAAACAGAGTGCAAACCCCACCCAAAACACACATTCCCCTACAGATACACTTCTTCAAGACAGGAGAGTAAGGCAGAGATGATGGGTGTAAGTCTTGCCAGTTAATGAGCTACACAATGGAGTTAGATGCTATGGGTATGAAGGCAGCTTAAGAGCTTCTGAAAGAATAATTCTATCACTGCTAAAGCATGTAACACCTGCTTAGGCAGGGGTTCTAACATTAGGGAGAAATTTTCAGCAAGGTCATAGAAAAGCTTCACATTAGGGTAGGTCAGATATGATGATTTTAAAAATCATTATAAAAGCAGATTGAATAGGAAATCACAATGAAAATTGGCTATCATGATAAAAGCTAGGTAGAAAATAAGTCCAATTAATCTTCCTCAAATGAAGAAAAAACAACATAGTTGACATGAAGCACTTTATTAGAATAAGCCATCTTTTAATTAGTTAATGGAAGACAACTTACAATGTGTTTGTTGGTCCATCCCTTATTTACTAATATTTATGTACTTGTGAAGCTGATTTTCTGTGAGATAGTGATGCCTGGTACCAGTACATGCAGTGGAAAAAAGGAGACCAGCCACTCCCATTCACTGTAGTAGTCAGTGAGGATACCACAGTGTTAATCAGAGTTGGAATCCTTCTCTGATGCTTCTTGGAGAGACTACTGGAAATGGAGCAAAGAGATTTTGAATCAGTCAGATGAGGAAGAGGTAGAAGGAACTGAATCTAAACTTTTCACGACAGAAAAATCTGACACAGGAACTGTGATACATTTGGGGAATATAAAAGCAAAAGTACATACAAAATGGAAACACTTATGTATTTTTTTAAAAAGACAACATAAGCCTGCTTTCTTCAGTGTTTCCAAATTAGTAGTTGATGCTCGAGCTCCATTCTAGACGTCTCTGAATCTTGTTTGCTCTTCCAGACACTGAAGTCCCTCATATGGGTTTGAGGTACCAGGTCAGAGCCCATGAAAGCCTCCCACTCCTCACCGTCATATGCTCTTTTGGTTCTAGCCCTAGTCCTCTGGGAGTTCAAACATCCTTGTCAATGCAAAACTCTCACATCTGTTTCAAATTACACAGGAAGATGATAATTTCATTAAATGCTTCAGTCAGATTTATAGAGAGTCCTAAATGCACTTTGTGACTGATACTGGACACTAATGCCTCTAGGTTTTGTTTGCAGAAAAGCTCACACTGTTATTACTTCTCTGGTCAAAGGTTACGCTTCCTGCTCTCTATCAATGCAATCAGCATGTGAGTGTATTCAGATATTAGTCAGATCACTTTTTCACAAGAACCACACTAGTGAGGTTCTGCCTGTAAGAGTTAGCAGAGTTACAGTTGCATCAAGATGGATGTGTTCAAGTCTTCCCAGTAGCTGGGACTATATACTTTCATAATTTGAGAAATTGTGGGAGTCTTTTTAGTGTACTTCTGTCTACTCATAAATAATTATCATCAACCCTCATACAGGTAGCCCATATAAAAAATTTTAGAAAACTATGTTGCAATAATCAACATTAATAAAAGCTATAAAATAAGCAAAAAATACATATTTGTCCTGGAAGAGTCTGTATTGCATGGCACTGAATGCCTTCTGATAAGGAGATAAAACCATAAGTCTGCAGGAGGAGGAAAGATCTCTAGCCATGAGAGTTATTCCATGTTAACTCCACAAGAACTATTTTTAGAGTAGCCACATGATCATTTGTCTTTTTTACTTGATCTAGTTCTTTTCTAGTTCAGCTATAAGAGTTCATTGGAAACCCAGTGTGTTTGAAATACCAGAGAGAAGATGCTCTGGAGCTGAGCTACTTTTTTTAGACCACCACATCATCTCAGTTCATGTGTCTGGGTGGTTTGAAATAATGTACACTCTAAAGACCACTTGTGTCAGCTGGACAGTGCTCTCACTCTACCTTAACTTGGACCATGTTAAAAAAAAAAAGCTTCTTTCTGTACTGCCTTCTCTTTTGGTTCCCTGTCCAAGATAGTGCAGCATTCTTTGTAATGGCTTGTGAAGAATACTTCCTCCTTCTATCTACACACATTTTTATTAAGATAATTAAGCCCCTCGGATAAATAATCAGTCATAACAAAAAGTAACTCTATGTGTAGATGGTGGTAGTTTCCTCTTTCTATGAACTTTTTTTAAGGTAACTAAACAAACCTTTCTGGGCCCATCTGCTCCACTAGCCACCCAACATTCTTCACCCCCATTTTCACCTTCATTTCTTCAGATAAACTGTCCAATCTTACATGATTCCCCTGGGGCAAACTTTGAAGGTCAACTAATTTAGCAAAGTGAAGTTTAATTTGCTAAAAGAAGGGATTATTAATTTGTTCTGGTTCCTTTTGTTGATTTTTCAGGTTTCTTATATACAAATCACAGATGCATATGGAAAGGACCAGGAAATATTAGTTTCAAATATCTGAAATGTATATGGGGAAATGTAAATGTTGAAATGTAACACTCACTTGGTCTTTGGCCTTTTTTTGTGGGTGGTGTTTTTTTTTTTTTTTAAGTTCTAAGTGTTTTTGTGAGACTTCTGCTGATCCCAAACATCACTGCTGGCATGCCTAGATCACAAACATCAGCTCTGACATTCATTCCTGATAAATCAAACAGCAGCTTAAAAAAAGAGAGAACTTTATACAAAATTAACCTGAAAAATCATTATATTTTATGGAAAATATATTTTGAGATTTAGTGTTATGAACTGAAGTCCTGATAAGACTTCAGCTGACAAGCAGCCAGTAAAGTCTTCTAGTACCTTATGAGGTTGTATCTGATATACTCATTATACTTCCAAATGTGTGATTACTACGAAAGTTATAGATGAGAGATTATCCCAAAGAATTGCCTCAGCTTTGCCTCACATATGCCTACAGGTTCACTGTGGCAGAGATCACTGATAGAACAAGGCCTTTGGTGGTGACTACGAATTTGGGTTAGAGGCAGAGTTGATACGTGGAGATAGAGAACACACCAAGTTGTGATATAATTTTTGTGTTTAGCTTGATCTCTGGGACTGTGAGGCTGTTTTTTCCCAGATATTTACTTCTTCAAAGCACAGACACAGTCTTTGCAGGTACTCACTGGAGGCTTCATATGGCATTGCCCCCATGGTACTAATCTTTATTTGACAACAGACAGTATATGAGACATTGGCTGGTCGATTATCCCCTGCTGTGTGCCGAAAGGGAGCAATGTGGATCCACAAGGAGGAGTGGTTAACAGGGCGACCGCACTGGCTGTGATGACCATGAGCAGAAGTTCACTGTTTGGCTGCTTTCATCCATGTGGGTATGGATGAGAAACCTACAAGTACTAATAGCTGAAACAAAAGTCAAAAAGTCTGTCTGGGGGGAGAGACAGGACTTCCAAACATTCAAGTTCATACATAAACTTGTGTATATTTGATACTGAAGAATTCAAAAAAGAAAACCTTATTTAGGGGAAGAAATAGAATATGATATGACTTGATTCCTGCTTTCCTGCTCAGACATAGGAAGTAGGCAACAAATGTTCTGCTGCAAGAGGAATATTTGGGGCTTACCACAAATACTAAATGACATCAGTGCTTTCAGTGCTGGTAGAAGTGCCAGTTGCTCTGAGTTGTATTTGTGCGCCTCATGCTCGTCACGGTGCATCACTGCACAGATGTTTTACAAAAAGGAAAAAAAAAAAAACAAACTAATTTCTTTAAAGTCACCTTTTTGACCATATTTTCAGAATCACAAACTTGCCATAAAACAGAAATCGTTTTGAAATGAAAAGTGAATATGGCTAAGAATTTTTTGCCTCAATACTCTGCCTGACTGCTTGAGTCATATTTAATTCTGCCTTAATTTGAAACAGCAAAAGAGGTCAAGAAATTTTCTGGTCTGAGTCTTACATTTGCAAATTTACAAGTAGCACTAAAACACAGCTAACTGTAGCAATTCACTATTCATTGTTTTAAGACGCTTTTCTGTCAATCATTTTTCCTTTGAAATAGTTTGACATGACTATATTCAATGACAATTTAACTGATTTTTATCTCTGATGGTTTCATAAAGTTGCCCACATGAGCTTGTAAACAAGCATTTAGATAAAGTTTATTTGTTTGTTGGCATTTTTTTCCTTGATTTCTCCCTTAGTCCATATAATCTCTTTTACTGTTCTTGCCACACTGAGAACCACCGAAAAGTACGTCAAACAACATGACTAACATTTCACATGTGGTTTTTCCTTTCTTCAGTCCTCTCCTTGGAGAGAAAATTGAATGCATAATGGAGTATTTTACTTTGGCAGAGTTTTATTGTTTAATTGTAGGGTGGGGTTTTTTTTTGGGGGGGTATATCTATGGCATGTGTTTATTTGAAAATCGCAGAATTACACCTTGTACTTAGAGCAGTTGATGATGTTTGTGCTGATGCTGATACTACAACAGCTCATTCTTGGCTAAATCCTGAAGTGTTGGGTTCTTCAAATGCAAATATTGTCCACTTCAGGGCACGGCCTAGTGTTTGAAACTTCACTAGCTATTCTCTAGGAGTCCAGGCAGGAGACAGAGGATTGGGTTATAATAGCACAGCCTTGGGTTATTGCAAATCTCTCCATGCCATCCTTTCTGACAAACATGATAGTATTGTGGGATCTTCCTTTGGTTCTTAACATTGTGTGTGCTTGGTATGTCAGGCTTCTGTTCTCTATTCTGCAACCACTTTGTAAGCCTCTTTTGAAGAAATGTATTGATTTTAAAATTGCTCTCTTGACTTCTTTATCATTGTCCATTTTTATTTAATTGATTTTCTTTCTACATAAGCTTCTGGAGACTCTGTGAAAGAAAAGGGGGGAAAAAGTCAAATAACAACCAACAGCTGATTTCTTACTTCTGGTTAAAGATCTCATGGCATTTCTCAAGATTCAGCTGATAGTGCTAATTTTCCAATCAAACTGTTTGATTAATAATGTTTTTATCCCCATGACTGGACCTGTTTCATCAGTATTCTCTTGTGTTGTATTTGTATGGCATATTGTATGTTGCTGCTAGGTGTTGTTAAAACATTATATTCTTGTTCTCTTAGGGAGTTTTTAAGCTGGGCAGAGTGGCTCATATGCACATGTTTGAGTGTACAACACCCACATACATTCTTACTCATACATAGTCAGTATTTAGTAATAAAAGCACTTTTCTGCTAAATAAATGAAAGTAGTATTAATACAAATGTCCAAATAGGATTGATTCTGTGTGTTTCATAGCATCTGCTATTGCTCTTTTTTCAAGGTACTACTGTGTTGAAGTCTGCATAATATTGTTATTTACAGATACAATACTGGAGCTTGTCTGAGAGTACCGATGTTGGCTTGTTTTGTTTAGTATTAAGTTTTAGCAGAGACTAACCAAACGTGAACAATATCTTGTAGTGAACAATATCTTGTAGTCTACATTTCTAACATATATGTTAGTTATTTTCAGTCCCTTGAGTCCATTTTCTATCAGATGCAAAAAAAGTCTATCTTATTTTCCTTGAATTTGGTAAAAACTACTGAAGCTCAACATCAAAGGTCAAATGTAGGTGTTAGAAGGACAGTGGTGACTTTAAAATTATGAAAACCTACTAAACTAACTCTGTAGTAGGAAAAACACCTTCTTCCCCCTTTCTGATTTCTGTTACATTAGAGGAGCATAACATGCCATTATTCTGTATTTACTCTTTCTATCTAGTTCATTTACAAGCATAAGGCACAAGAAATCAGCGATTAGTGTACATAGGTATGGAAAGACATGTTACCTGTTAATGTAATGAAGCAGCATAATTCATTCTTTGCTGTCTACATTATGTAGAGGGAAGCAAATGTGCATTAATCATGCAGAAAGCAGGAAATTGAGATGTATGGAAGGGAAGAGTGATATGATACATGAACCCATCCCCCAGACTCACAGAGCTGGCAACAAGTCCAATTTTGAATAATGTATATTTTGACAGACATGTCATTTGACAGACAGGGCTGACCAGAAGGGATGTAAGGAAGCAGCTAGTTATTAGCAAGAAAGAGGAGGGAACAAAGCGTTATTACACCTAACGCAAAATAATCCTGACCCAGTTAGCATCTGCTAACATGGAGGCATTGGCTGACAGGTTTCAGAGAGCAGCCATCCACGGGGAGTCATCATCGACCACTGATGGTTCTGGTGAGTGGTGCGTCCTGCACAGGTTGCTACCAGTGCTAGCACTGCTCAGCATGGCTCAGTCCCAGCTTCCTGACAGCCCTGCTCTGCACAATTCTTGCACAGAGACACAGACTCGGAGAGGTGGAGGGCATCACCTGCCCCTTGAGAGAAATGTGGATCCCAGGCTTGTAGTCTGCTTGCTGTCTCAGGCAAAGCTGTTGGCAGTTTGTCCTGTGGCAGAAGCAAAGTTCAGCCTGCGAGATGCCACCTGGGCAATGGGCAAGGGTGCAAGCTCGACAGTCTGCTGGGGCAAGGGCAGCCCAGGGGTAAAACTCATTCTGAGAGTAGAGAAACACAGAGAGCTCCCTGCTCCTCCACTCGTCACGTGTAATCTGTGCCCATGCTTCCCGTGTCCACGTGGTTCACAGAGGGAAACAAACTCATTCAAAATCTGCTGTGCCAAGCAGAGCAGCACTTGAACATTTCTCACTAAAACTCTGTCTCCTGGCGTGCAGGACCAGCTTGGCACTAGCTGTGCCAAGGCAAGCAAAACAAAACTCTGGAGTCTGCTCAGCTGGTCGCTGTCGGAGCCATATCTTGGCATCCTTCTTCTGTCACCTTTTCCCCAAGGCCCAGCATCAAGGCAAGAGAGGGATTATCTGGGTGCCACTTTCCTGATGCACTCCATGCTCCTTCAAGAAGGGATATCACATCCCAGAGAGCATTAGTGCTGCTTTGGCAGGCCTGAACTCTTAATTCCTGGGGTCTTTTGCAGGGTTGCAGTCCCTTCACCACGTGCTGTTTTGCAGAGTGAAAACAGGAGCTGAATGGGAGCTGATCTACACCACAGTACAGCTTCATTTTAACCTCCCTCCTCTTCTTGGTGGTGCAGGTTGATGGGGGTGGGATGTGAAAGTGAAAATCATGACTTCTGCAATACAGTACTGATTTGTGGGCTCTGTTCTTCTGCACTGGCCAAGGAAGATGTTGCTGAAGGGGCCCACCATATGCTTCTGCATACTAAATTTTAATTCACAAAAATGCTCCATATGACATTCATATGTACTTTTATATATATATATATATACTGTTATATATACTTTGAATTGAATAAGGTCAGAAAAATTATGGAGATTAAACATGAAAGGAAAATCAAAGAAAAGGCAAGCCCAGATGATGTTCACCAGTCTAGCATGCTCAGTGTTACTTTTTTATCTGCTACCTATTTTTCTACTGGTTGTCACTTACGGAAGGTTAATTTTTTTTTTTTTTATTATGAGTCTCATAAAAAATGATCACCATTTATTTCATTGCTGGTTTATTTCCTTTTCTCCTTTCAGCTCTGTTTTTTTTATATCTGTCTTGATTTAGATTTTGTTTGTGAGAATTTATTTTGCTTTTCTATTTCCCCAAATTCCAAAGTGCTTTATACTTAAAAGAAATCAAATAGATCTTTCTAAGGGGGAAGATATTTATCTTGCTTATGTAGTCTCATACTCAGGCGAATAACATATAATAAAAATAAATCCATATGGAGAAAAGTGATACTTATGAAATCATGGGCATAAGCATTGGATAACTCTAAGCCCTTGTGCTGGCTATAGGTAACAGGTTTTTACATTTAGCTTGTCATTAATTATTTTGAGTCTGTTAACTGAGAATTATGGTTCAGTTAATCGCACACAGGAGTAGACTTTGCTACTTTTTCTTGGTTTTGATCCTTCTGCTCTTCTCTCTCATTTTGCATTTTCCCCACAGGTCCCCTCACATCAGGACGAAATCTGCAGGTCTGTTCTGTTTTGCTAGAGAAAAATTATTTTTCAAGAGCCCCTGGATGATATTTCCAGTCACTTTTTTTGCCACATCATTTTGTCTCCAGCTGCCAGAAGAAATTTGAAATGCATCATAGTCACTACTCAAACTGATAACATGTGAGAAGTCCAGAAGAAATTGTTTATACAATTTCTGACACAGTATGTCTTGTAATGCTGCTCTGTGTCATGTTCCATAGTTTTATGTCCTAATCTGACATTATGAGATTACATAATGCATTCAATCCTTAAGCAAGTATTCTTTTGAAATGTTTGACAGAGTTATGGCACTTCAGATATTATTTCTTATTATGGACAGATAGGTCAAATCTGCAAACAATTTAATGGCCGTACATTGCTACCCTTGTCAAATCAATCCTCCTGGCAAGGGTGCTATCAGCAGTAGGAACATTTAGAAGTATAATCCTTCAAGGTGCTAAATATACCAGTACTCTAACTCCAAGTGGAGCTGAAGGCTCTCAGCACCTCACTGAAGAAGGGCTCCAATTAACCTACTTTTATAGTAATCCTGAATGCATGGACTTCCTGTGCGTATGTCAGGATTCAAACTGCCCTTCAGATTCACTTCATTGAAACCTGAGAAGCAGCTATGCAACCGTGGACTAAAATGGCTCCATATGCTTCTTGGCTCCAGTATGTGCTGAGAATTTCTTTTTTCTTTCTCTCAGCTGAGAATGCTGCTCTCAGTTCTGCTGAGCTTCAGTGAAATGTGGTATTCTCGTTAACACTTTAACCCTGATCCCAAATAAATCACCTCATGCCACCATTTAGCTTAGCAGCAGCAGGCAAACTGAAAGGATTTGATGTGTCAGAAGGGGACCAAACTTGACCCCTGAATCCTAGCAAAGAAGTGTTTCCTTGTTTAAAGAGTTGGAGAAGAGAACAGTGCCTGAAATGCATGCAGCCTTGTGGAGTAAACAGTGATATGGTTAATCCTCAAACAGGTTGTCCAAGAAAGGCCTGGCAGATCTGATGGCTTCCTTTGTTGGAGCACTGACCTTGTGCATGTGTACATTAGCTGAAGTGCTATCTGAACTGGGAGATCACTGGTCTCTCATTTTATCTGGTTTGCTGTCTGATTCATGGGGAATTCCTCTCTGACTCATCCAGATGAAAGTCCTAATGTAGGAAAGAAAGATCACACTAAGAGCGAGATGCTGCATCTGTGAGATTTCCAGGATACTTCTGGGTTTTTTGAAGGTATCATGGAAAGACCAGCTTTCATTTTAGGAGTCCGTAATGTCTACCATAGTCCTGCTGCTCCCCCAAACTGCCAGTTTCATACCTTCTCCCTGAATACCTATCACAATTTCCATCTTCTGATATGCTGTGAAAGTCACAAGGAACTTCCCTTTGGCCGGGAAAGCACACCAAGGGGTCACCCAATGCAAACAGCAGCACATGTCACCAAACTCAGCACAAGTGTCCTGCCCCCATCTCCCCACACTTAACCAACACCCTTTGGACATGTTTCTCTGTGAAACATTTCAGATATGCAATGCAGGGTTGAGGGAGAATGATCAGGGTCATGACCAAGAAGTCTGAGAGGGAATGTGCGCGCCTGGGAGGCACTGGGCGGTGCAGCGTGTTCCCTCAAGCCTCATGCAGGTGCACTGAATAAATCAGCCCTAGATTGCTTCAAAGTATGCAGGAATTTTTTTGTAGCCAGAGGAGCATACAGTAAGGGTGTCTGGGAATGAGAGGAGGGTCAGCACTAGCTCTCTATCTTTGCAAAAATTAAGTCTAAATCAGGGAATATATGGTGATTGTAGGGACTCCCAGATAGTCTTGGAGTACCAGCTGAAAGAGGGACATCATCAAAAGGCAGCTCTCAAATTGGACCCTTCTCTTTAGCCAGAGTTAATAGGAATAAGATCTCTGAATATGCTGCAAATGATGATTTGTTTCTGACTCTGCAGAGCCCTGCTGTGAAGAGCCCTGGAGCCATGACATATAAAAAAGGGGAAAAAAGACTAAAATTGGCAAAGAGAAAATAAATTCCACGTCCTAATGCTGACAGTTTAGATATGTGGGGGTTTTTTTCACAGAAACCAATAAAATAAATGCTGTAAACAAAGAGTTTTAAATATTTCTTCACTGTAACATGATGTTCCCACTTGCTAGGAAGGCATTTGTGTTCATGGAAAAAACAAATCCATACACCCTTATTCCAATAGATTATTTGAATATTCCAATGAAAAAGTTAATTTTATAATTACACATTAGTGGTGAAGTAGCATTTAGCTATAATACCACACTTGTGTTGAGTAGTAATGTCAAAGCTAATTTTACCTTTTAATAAGAATAAGTCAGTACAGTGAGAAACACCTTTTGTAGCACATTAGATATTTGCAATTCCTTCCAATATATTTGCCTCTTTCTTCTGAAGAGACCTCATTCTATTTTCTTCTTGTTATTCCAGTTTATTACAGCAGTATGAACTCTGAGTTTGTGTACAAATATTCATGTACACACATACAATCTTTAAGCTGATTTGAATAACTCTGGCTTATGAATAAGTGCCTCAGGAGTTCTTGATAAATCTCAGTAAAGGCATGCTATAAAAACAGAGGAGGTTTCTTATTAAGTATTTCCTAATTTGTTAAATAATTCTGGGTTCTTCTAGGAAGTTTGCAAGAAGGGACATTTCAGAAATTAGTATAGTGAAATTTGGGTGTTTTAATACTGTTCCTTATACACAAAGATACATCATCTTGTTTCTGCTTTTCTCATATAGGTTAAAATCACCTATGGTGATTGATTGGAATGGTTAAAATTGATGGAATGGTTAAAATTACCACAGATTTGTAATTATGAGAGTGTGGTTTGAACTGCTCACAGTTCTCTAAAGTCTTAATCAGAATAGCTGAGATTTGCTGTGGCTCAAAATTATTTTCTTAAATAAAAATGTTTAACCATTTCTGATAACAAGATAGCAAGTTGAGAGAAAACCACATCGGTTTGCTCCCAGGGAAGTTGTGAGCATACTTGTTCTGCTATTCTGCTACTGTGTCTGTTCCTATTCTTGTGGAAAAAATCTATCACACTCAAGCAAAGCCTTCAACAAAAGCAGGGTAAGAATAAACTCCAAATAAACCATTAAAACCCATTTTTTTTTACCAGTAAAGTAAACCAGTTTATTTGACCTTATTACAGTTCAGTACTGTAGTCTCTGCAGATGCCCCTCCACCAGTCACTCAGAGCCTGGCAAAAGCATCATCTCCAGGACACAAGTGAGCATCTCCTGCACAGTGGCCATGGGACTCAGACACTGTGGTGCAGATGAATTTTATACAAGCTATAAATTATTTTTAAAGGTGTATGTTTTAATAAACAGTTTCATTTGTTACAATAATTTGGGGATTTGTATTCTTGTAACTGATGAACATGTTATCATAGTGTTTATGGTTTAGTCCTGTATAAATAGCACTCAAAATTGTATATATGCATTATCTTCAACTAACAGAGCACTGCAGTGTATGCCTAATTTAAAGTGTTTAAGTAACTTCCATGGAACTTAGGGGTAATTTTAGAAACTGTACTTTGAATGTTTTGACAAATTTGATTAGATATCCAAGGAGTACCTCAATCAAGTTCACTTGCATTCCCATAAATATAAACAAAACAATTACTTTAACATTATATATACAGATGCCATTTCTGCAATTGTCCATTAGCATCAAGATGTATCCCATGGGCTAAACAAACTCTTTGGCAGTTGAGATTCTGTGCAAGTTTCACAGCTGAACAGATTACCTCATGGTTTTGGCCATACAAATCACTGAGTACTAAGCCTGTGATGCCTATGATGACTAAAAGTGAGAAACAGTTTAGTAAGTAAATGCTTTTGCATTCATGTATAACTAGAAATACCACTTCACAGATATATTCAATAGAACTGAGCCATGTGATTAAACTTTATCTTTCCTTTCTGTGTATGATCTACTGGTTTAAATATTTAAATGCCTGCTAACAGTTTAATACAGGTTATCTTGATCACACAGAAATATAATCAGATTTAGTTCCTCGGTGTACTTATCTGTATCAGCTCTCACATATCCACTTACAAAGGCTATTGTCTGAACTCCTGAAAACAAAATCTCAATGAGGAGCTTCTTTTTTTGGCTAAGTAACCGTGTCTCCTCGTGGGGAAATGTGGAAGTGTATGTATACTCTAGGGAGAATTTCTAAAGAGATGAATGACCAAGGAGTTTGCATTCTAAATTTCCAGATAGCTGAAGTAAAGAAGGACCAGCAGAGAGTCACAGCTTCAGAACTGCTAGCAGGAGGTGACCACTGGGGTCAAAAATTGGAAACCAGGACCAAGCTGGCTTGTAATTTTTCTTCCCTTAGTTTTGTCTTTTCTGAGACTTTTCTGAGGCTTTTCTTCACTTTCTAGTAGACTTCTCTCAAAAGCAGAAAAGTTTGCCACAAAAATAAACCTAGAGAGAGAGATGATGCGAGGCACATAGAATAGATTCTAGTCTGGAGTTAATTCCCTTTAGGTAGAAGTCTGTTGTGATCCTGAAATGTTTAGAAATGTAAGCATTACATTCAAATGGGATCTTGGAAGCAGGTTGTTGCTTGCAAGTTTGTTCCAGCCTGCAAGCCTGCTACAGCTTGTAAATTTAATTTTAGCTCTGGAACTTGCTCCGGTTTTGTAAGGTTACTAAAAACCTGAAAGAAGCCAGAATTCTTACATGCACCAAGAATAGCGTGACAGTGTTTTCTCAAGAATTCATATCCCCCAAAATAGTGCCACCCCAACACCAAGGGCCTGATCCAGGTTTCCACACCTGTCAAACACATGCTGAACCATTGCTATTAGATAGCAATTACTCCCCACCACTCTCCTCCCAGCAGCTACAAGGATTTAATTAGTGAGTGTTTCCCAGCCCCAGAAACCAGGAGACACAAAGAAGACCAGTAGCCAAAGTTGCTTGGTGCAACTATTCACACTATGCCATGCTTTGTTTTGTCTCTGCTGCCTGCATTGCAAATTAAAAAAAAAAAAAAAAGGTTTTAGAAGGTAGAGTAGTGCTGGTTTACCTAACAGCCTGCTGCTTGCAAGTATTTGTATTTGAGCTTATTGAACATTCATTATGTATCAGATACTCAGCCTTGTAAAATTGATCCAGGAAAGGCTCCCTGCATCCTCTGGGCTCCTGCCTTGCTGGTTGTGTGTTCAGGAGTTCATTGCTTTTGCCGCCACCCTCGAGCAGAGAGTACAGAAAAAGCTCCCCGAAGCAGCCTATTAGCAAGGGCACAAGAATAGCTCTTTTTCTGGCTGTTAATTCAGACATCATGCAATTAGTCATATGAAACTGTCCTCCTTTGCAGCTCTTGTGGAGATTGCTGTCCTCTCAGCTCCCTTGAAAGTGATCATGACGTGTCTTCTTTTACTTAGAGTAGATCATAACCCACGAGCAGGCTCATTTTGCCAGCAGGCATATATCATAGAATGGTTTAGGTTGGGAAGGACCTTAAAGACCATCTAGTTTCAAGCCCATTACCACCAGCAGGGACACCTCTCACTAGACCAGGTTGCCCAGAGCCCCATCCAACACGGTCTTGAGCACTTCTAAGAATGGAGCATCACAGCTTCTCTGGGCGCTTTGTTCCAGTGCCTTACCACCCTCACATCACATCACTGCCTGGCACCCACAGATTGCTGTCTATAAACAGAGAACCTTTGATATGAAGGCAGCAGGCATGGGAACACCCCATGATACCACAATCATGGTTCTTGCAGCCCTCCTCTCTGAGGCTGTCCCACACAGCCTGGCTGGGTTTTTGTGTGATTTCCCAGCTTTAATTTTGATCACATGTCAGAGCTGAGAGTGGCACACTGGCCTTGAAAGAGTCCTTTGAAAATGCCTGTGTAGGCAGTCCTATATCAGTGCCAAGCCTAACTGCTCCAGAGCAATGTGCATTTTAAGGAGAAACAGCTTTGGCAGTCTATCAACTTTCTTGTTTGTTACTGCTGCATATTTTATGTCACCACTATATTGCAAAATGAATACTCTATATTACAAAATTAATATTGGAAATGTCTACTTTGCATTTTATGGACTTTATTTGTGCTTTGTTTTCCTATGATTGTCTTATTTTTGCCTCTGGAGAATTAATAGTATTATTATCAAGGGCAAACAAGCCTGGAATTAATCTGATTTAATCTTTAATTATTACTTATGATGGTTTTTAGATTACATACCAGCATTGCTGAATGCTGTTTTACAAGCTAGAACAGAGAGATGCACAGTAAGCTGGGACACTGGGATTACTCCGAGACATCCTCAGTGAGGTTTTCCAGCAATAGCAACAGCCATTGCGTGTTGTGAGGTTTAGTTTAAATTGCTGTTGCTCTAATCAAGGCAGCAGGCACAACACTTGGACAGGAAGCTGAAAAAAATAATAAAAATTTTAAAGCTGAGCTGAGAGCACCCACCTGGATAATTTTGTGGTTGAGCACAGCTCAGGCCTCCCAGCCTTCCTCTTTGGCAGCAGGTGTTGTCTGGAAGGTTACACAGAGCAACTGCTATGAAAAGGAATAAAAGGGGAACTGAAAGAAGATTACTGCACATATGTTTAGTATCATCTGTGCGAAGGCTTCTTTTGAAAGCTGGTAGGGCTGGGTTTCCCCTTGAGCATACCTGGCTGCCTTGCTTGCAGAAATCTTGAACAATACAGATGACATTTTGGACTCTCTGAAGTTCACAGATAAACTGCAGTTGGCATCAGTGAGAGAGAGGGAGTGAGACTCAGATTTTCTCCTAGTCTTTACTTTCTGCATGCCCTGGGAGCAAGGGCATGGATATGTCTATGTCAAACATCCTGCTTTGAAAGTCTGCTTGGAACGCTGGGGATGACCTGAAGAAGTTGAGTGCAGGCCTAAGAGGGCAGTGATCCTGCATGAAGTGAAATAGGGATGTCTTCGTGTAGGGAAGCAGACACAACTATTGAGATCATTTCTAGGCTTCCTGGTTCATGTATGCAGTGAAACCCTGATGTTTAGCACTCTGTAGGCATCAAAATCAATAGTGGGGCATCACCATTCTGTTCAAGATAGGCTGGCAGGCCCTGGGATGCTGCTGTCCTCAGCTGTCTGCCTTACTCCAGGTTGGGGAGGGAGCTGGAGCTGCGTCTTCAAGTCTAGCAAGGTTGAAAATATTCGTTTTCTACTTTGCTCAGAAGAAAAAATTATTTTTAAATTTCTCTTTTTCTCTCTCTTTTTTTTTTAACTTGAAGAGTGATGATGATAATAATGAAGCTAAAGGGTGACTAAACATTGAATGCATATTGTTTAAATTAAGATGAGGCTTATAACTCCTGGCAGGTTCCAGACAAATTGTTCCTAAAAACTCCTTATTGCTTATTGTTGCCGACATTTGAAATTTAGTTTACATAAAGATCTAGGGGTAGTGCTAAATAATTACACTGTAGGATAATCTCTTCTTCTTATATAAGTGTGTAATAATTTAAAAAATCTATCTATGGAGTAGTTCAGGAAAAACTATTCTTCAACAGCTATTTTGGGTCAACTCAATGCATAGTCTATTACAGGTATTACTTCTGCTGCAGAGTAATGAATCATATTTGCAGTCAGGAAGTCACTTGTGTAATTGTCATTAAATATAACGAATACAGGGCTATTTAAAGAATTTCAGGATTGTCTCGTGTTCTGGAAGACACTATTTGTCTGGAGAGGAAGAGTAGAAGCCTCTCATTTCAGCTGCTCTCAGTGGTTTAACATGGAAGAAAGGGCAGTATCAGGATTTGTGCAGTGGGATATAGTTGTGCTTTTGTAATTCCTGTATAAAATTAAAAAGGGGCTTCTTAATTGTGAAAATTGACTTGTAAGCAGGATGTAAAAGTATAGCGAATTCCTCTGCATGTTAAAGCCTACATTATTGATTTTAAAACCATTCTCTTTAATTATTTGTTCTGAGTCCTATGTTAAAACAGGACTAAACCCTATATTGCAAATCAAAGCCAAGGCTCTGAAAATACTGATTGTTGCAGACAAATTCCCCAGTGCTTCATTTGACAAAAAGATGGATTAGAACAAACTACAGAGTGTTATTATTGCCACCTATATGAAAGACTGTTTCTTTTATTTGTATTAATTACTGATTAGTGCTTTCTGTGTCTTCAGCTCTTTCAGATGTTTTAAATGAGATGTATTGCTTTCCGTAGTTTCTTATCTAAAGGGAACCCTGACAGAAAACTGGTATCTAGCCACTGTGCACAAGGAAGTCATTGATGTGCTTAGACGCTGTTCTTCAGGGAAAACCCCGGGTGAGAGTCTTGAAGAGGTAAAAATAAGTTCACAGATAATACTGCAGACAGATAATTTTCCATCCAACAATAATGTCGTGAGTAAATATACTCTTTTAAATTCAAGTGTAGAAGGAAAAGGGAGCTGAGCATGTGGGACAACTTGGGTGGGTGGTGCTTGGGGAGCAGCCCAGAGCTTGCAGTGATCCAAGCTGTAGGAGGAGAGTGGGACAGCCCCTTCTGGATGGCTGCCCCATCCCACAGAGCTGCTCAAACCACTCCCCTGGGCAAGCTGGCATCACTGACACTGTCTGCCTGCAGTAGTGCTTGGTTACTTGGAAAGAAACACAGCAGAGTGGCTCCTCTCCTGGTGAACTTGCACGCTAACTGGGACAGAGAGGTGTAGGAGATGTCCTAGCCTAAGGCTTCATAGACTCAACTGTGTGATTTCTGACTGCCCAGTCAAACATTACGGGTCAGACAACAGCCCTTGGGCTTGCAGCTGCTCTCAGTCATTACAGCCTGGTGGTTTAAATGTTCTCAGCCAGGAAGGAGAACTTTCTCATACAAATCCCCTGAGTCTTACTGCTCAGAATGAGCAAAGGCCTTTTCCTCTGCCTGGGAAAAGGTACTGGAAGAAGAAGCAATTACATACGTAGGTGGAAGAGGTTGAGCTTAAGAATGTTAAAATGTTACTGAGCCCTTGTTTCCCCATGAAGATCTCAAAACAGAAAAATCCAAGGCAGGTTGCCAAGAGTTAGGGTTGCAGGTTCAGCATCCTATCCAAGAGTTTAAAAGAGAAAAAAAAAGAAAAAAAAAAAAAAATAGGGCTTCCTGAGGTTCAGGGGTCTGGTTTTATACATTTCGTGCATAAAAATGATCACATCATCTTGGATGCGAGAAAGTGAGGCACTTATTTAATATATCAACTAATATGAGACCAATATTTTGTCAGGTGGCTGCATGAAATTCAGTGGTGAGTCTTTCATGGCCCAGGTTATGTTAAAAAGGGTAGTTTTAAAATAGCTTGTTGTACGTCATCAGCTGATCTGTCATTTTCCATAATTCATGAGCACTGGGGCAAGATTAGACAATGGAGTCTTGAGTGAGAATTCATTAATTTCCTCCATGGTTTCAGAAATGTCAGAGGTGTAAAGCTGAGAATAATAAAAGTCAAACTCCTTAGATATATCTACTGTGCTAGGAAGAATATTACTCTGAGCATCTCTGATAGTATACAGTGTCTTAGCGTGCATGTGTCTTTAATTGGTATGCAAGGAGTTTATCTGCTTTACTGCCTGCACTTATCAGAAAAGATATAAAATGGGATGGTGATAATGGCTGCCTTCAAAGAAAAAGATATGTTCTTTCAAGGGTGTAAGTGCAATAAATCTTTCTGGTTTAAGGGCTCACTGGAAGCAGAAAGATTCTGTTCTGCTGACAACTGAATGTGGGGAATTTTCCCAGGGGAAAACAAATCACATTTCTCTATTCAAAATATAGTAAAAAGTCACTGAAATGTGATACTCCAGAATGTATATTACAATATTTCCTACTGACTCCTTTACCAATTAAGCACACTCACAGAATAATACATTTCTCAAATGGTTAATAGAAGGTGTCTTGCACTGAATACATTTAGAATATACTTGTGAACTCCCACAGTAATCTGCTATTCAAATTTACAAAACAAAAGATGAAAAATAAGTGGTCAACTTTAGGTCTTTGTTTAAACTATACCACAGGAATTAATTTGTCTGGAATAAAAGAAACAGTGCCGAGTTCATTGCTATTCCAGAACCATTCTATGCATCTGTGGAAAGCACAGTTAATACTACAGGTACCTACCGGGTCTTGAAGGGATCTTTTGTGAGTTTAAATCATTTTATTTACTTTAGAAAAGCCCACATTATTCATAAGAATCAAATGTTGTGCCTGACTGTTATAGAGAAACAAAACAGACAAGGGTGTTTTAAATTAATCTGTCAGTATGGTGCTTTCCAGTGCTCACTTTGTTCACGCAGCCAGGAACTGATGTTTGCATGAATTTAAATAATTCCTCTTGCCTTGAATAATGACCATGAAAGTTGAGTAATGGTATCTAGGAAATATCCCAACTTTTGAGGAGCTGCCTCTTATCTAGGACTGTTTCTCCTCATCTCCCCCCGCTCCTAATTGCAGGGAGGCACTGCACACAGCATATAACTAAACATAATACAATTTGATTTGTGTTGCAGTGTTCTCTCCAAAGAACAAATCTGTAAAATTACAACATGTGAAAGCTTAACACAATGATATAAAATGGCAGTGGCACGGTTCATATCTTAAACTGACAGACTGATGGTGATTATTGCAAGGACAATGCCCTGCATATGTCAAACGATTTGCAAATAATTTATGTCACCTTATCCTCCATTATTGTTTTTGCAGAGGACATAAACTGTGTCACTAATATTAAACTGTCGACAAAAAAAAGCCTACCTCAGCTCTTTCCTAGCTGAGAATGCAAAGACATCTGCACAGAGACAAACATGCATATGGCCATCATTTGTCCAACATCTTACACATTGTGAAGGTTTTTTACTTGAAATGCCAACCTATGTGGCAGATGATGTATGTGTTTCTTCAGTCCTGTGATTACCAGCACAGAGCTGCTCTGCAGTGCTCTTCACCTCATCAGTTCCACAAGCTGCACTCCAAGGTGTGTGAAACATTTGCAGGGAGATGGCATCTGACATGCAGCAAGGCAAAAGCATTCTGGTGTGAATATTTGACTTCAGATTTTGTTCAAATCAGGGTCAGATTCTGACCTGGAGAAATTAGTGTGGGTAGAGATTTAGGACTACAAAATAGCAATTTGAAAACTGGAATGAATATATTTTAAAAATGGGGAAGCAGAGGAAAGTGGTGCTGTCTCCTGGGTGTCTCCCAAGGGGCTGTAAAGGAGAGGGGAAGGGGGAGGGCTTTATAAATGACCTGGGCTTTATTCTTTGGGAAATAAGCAGAGGACAAGGCAATCCTAGTCACTTCTATTTGTTAAGTTGCATCATCTCAACTGCCGAGTTCTTTGTTTAGATTTTGATGGTTCATTTATTACTACCAAGAAATGCCTTTGAAGGGTGATTTTCAGAGGCTGTAGTGGTTTAAAAAGCAGCAAAGAATGCAATGTGGTGGTTGGAGCGTGAAGATGGGAAACCAGCTTCCAGCCTCCTGCTCTAGACTTCGCCCTGCTCACATTTGGGACAAATTACTTGCAACTGCCGTGGCTTGACTTACTCTTCTGTCAGGCAGGTTTTTCTGTCTGACTCATCCACTTGGTTAAGTTTGCCAAGTATTTCATAATCTTCGGCTAGAAATCACTCATTTGATTGCAGATCAGTGACATTTGAAATGAGATGCATCAAACAACTTCTGTTGGCTTCAGTGCAAGAGATGGCTCCAAATCACTGCGGTTAGCAGGACAATACACTGACAAACTCAGCTGAGTTAAGGACTGAAAGGGAACTCCATTCTCTTACTGCTACTAGTTTTTCATTTTTTGGAAGCCTCATTTAAGCATTTTGCCCTCTTAAGCCCCTCAGGAGTGAACAATCTGCTCCTTGCCCTTCCCAGCTTTTCTCATCCTGCTTCTCAGTAAATCACAGTTTATGACTAGATTGATATTTTTTTAGTATTATAATGCAAAAATGCCAAAAAAATTGAGAGAACTGTATTACCTATATGGATTTTAATCTTACTTTCCATTTTTCCAATTGACTTTTGCCAATCTTCAAAAAAACTCCAGTTAACACCAATTACCTTGTTATTGGAGTTGTTTTTGATTACTTAGTTAGAAAAGCAAATTTCAGGCATCTGAGCCTAAAGCTTGCAGGATGACTCTCTTTGCCTAAATAAATCCTAGAAAGCATGCTTGTTTCTCAAGTCCCGCTCAAGTGATTTTACTGGTACAAGGAATCTCTTTCGAAGCAGAGAGAATAAAGTCCACAGGTGTGAAAACCTTCCCCAGAGTGCGACCCTTCCTTTTCTCGGTGCAGGATGACCCTGAAGCATCAGAAAAGGCAGGGAAATCACAGAAGGATATCAGGGAGAAGGGGCAGCAGGACAGGCCCCAGGAAGATGCACTGAACCAAATGAAAGCGCCTCCATAGAAACAGGTCTGCAGGAGCTGTCCTGTGTATGTCAAAAGCATTTCCATCAGATGACGGGCAGCCTTTTCCACAGCAGTGATTTTAGGCTTTGCCTCAAGTGTGCTTTGGCATAATAGCAAGACTTTGCACTCACACTTGCACGTAATACACAAGTCATGGTTAGGTCTGTGGTCTTGATACGCATATGCAGAAACCTACCTGTCTTTTACAAATTGTTATAACCTATGAGAAAATGTGCTGGAAAGAAGTTTATTTTAAGTAGATAAAAACATACCCTTCCCATAATGCCCCCAAACTAACTGATCTTCATCAACTGGTTCCTTAAACATGCCTCAACACAGACTTAAAGCTGCATACAAAAGAGATCTTGGTGATAGTCAGTAATCTCAGCTATACACTTCTTAGCTAGGAGGCATCGTAGATCAAGGTGCTATGCACTTCTGAGGGAAGGAGCTGGTAAAAACTGCAGAGGAATTTTAGAGAGGAATTTACAGGAATAAACTTAGAAACAGCAGTGGACTTAAAGAGAAGTTTTCATTATCTTGACAAGAAAAGAAAGTGGCCAGCCCTTTTAATCTAAGAGTCCAATGGGCAACATCTGAGATGAAGGATAATTTTCACAAGATAATCTCGAGCAATAATCCTGTGCATTCATGACAAAACTGTTGATCTCAGCAGTGAGAGAATGGTGTGACTAGAAATAGATACCTTCAGAGTCAAGTAAACCTAGCCAAAATTGTACTTCGTAGCTAAAAGTTAAGAGAGATTTCACCACCCATGGGATTATGAGATGGAATGATGGATTATGAACCTGAAATGTATGACTAGGGATGTGGACTTGCTGCTGACAAAGTTTTGGCAGGAAGAAGTGATAGAAAATGTAAATTCATGCTGAGAGAAGACAAACTTGGAAGAGGTAGATGCTCTGGGGACTGGATCATGCCATAGTTTGACAAGACCAGCTAGATGATGCCATAGTTTGACTAGACCAGCTGGTCTTTGCAACTCTACAGAATTTGTCATGGCTAAACTGCACTGGTTCCTCCCCATGGCACCTGCAACAAGGTTCACTCAGATACCTTCTTGTGGCTTCCTGCTTAGCCTTGAAAGATGGTCTTTTGTTTGCAACAAGCCCTTATCAGCTGCTGCTTATAATTTCTATGAATGATCAACCTTTTCATTCTTGTTTCAAATCTGTCTCTGAACTGAGAACAAACACAAACCCTGGAAGACTAATGATTTTGAGCAGTGCTTGTAGGGAAGGTGACCATCATGCCATACATTCTCAAGATCTCTTACTTTCTTCTTAAATGCAGAATAAACTTTTAGGTATGAAAAAAAAAATCTATATGAGAAAGCATTTATGTGACATAAAGCTTTCTTACAAAAACATCTTTACTAACAAACTGGGTTCCTGTCAACATAAATCCATATAGGAGAGGGCTTGTTGGCTTATTGTTGGCTTATTGTTTCAAGTCAGCTTCTGGGCACATGGCTTGTAGACAGGAGTTACTTTGGCTGCCATGGGTGTCGTGTGGCATGGATAGCAGTCCATCTGTGTCAACAGTGGGAAGTTCTTTTCCTCAAATATTAGCAAATTTGAGGTCTACAGCAATAGATGGGAATGGTTGATGCTCTCTGTGGAAAAAGCCTGTAATTCTTTCCAGATAATGAATCAGTTGGAGCCAAAAGGGGTTTCCTAAGTTCACATTATTTTTCTTTTTTCTTCTAAGTCTCAACAAGCAAATAATCAACAATCAGCGTTTCTGCATGTTTTCAGTGGTGGCCCATCTCTCCCAGACTGAGTTCTTCAACCATAGTAAAGACTAACATTCAGTTTTTACATCTAATTTGTGAACCTATTAAACAGGACTTCTGTGAGCACTGCTACACAGTCAGCTCCTCAGGTTCCCAAAATATTTTGTCAGCCAGAGTGGCTTGTCATGGTGACTTGATGGTTTAGGGTTGTAGCAGCACACAGACCTCATTTCAATGCAACCACTTCCATGTCAATGCAACCACTTCCATGTAGGCCAACCCTTTTTGTATTTACATGTGAAATACTTCTGATCACACAGCTGTCATCTGGGGGCCCTTTTGATCCCTTATGTGGCTAATGGCCCCAGTATGGATACAGTTACCTGGGTGTAAACTTCATTGTATTTGATGTCACTGATTTTCTTTCCTGAACCTGTTATTGCCTTCACACAATGGTATTTTGCCAGGCTGGTAACTGTTCCTATGGCAAAACTTTCCAGTCTAGACAAGCTCTAGAAGCTTAAAGTCATTTCATTTCTTTTGAGGCAGTTACATAATGGGGCTTGAGCTCCCTGCCAAATGTTACTTTTTACGAAGTTGGCACTGGGGATGTGGAGCCAAGTATCACAAACCTGTGAAGCAGATGAGCTTGTGTTAGCAGTCAGCAAATGACAGAAGAGAGATCATCCAGGAAAGTTTCGAACTGAATCAGGCTATAGCCTGACTTTGCTAATGCTTTTTACTTCCTACTCCTACTTTTATCCTAAGATCAGATAACAAGTAGCATTTTTTCTTTGTAACAATTCATTAATCAGAGAAATGATCCTTGCTGGTGTTTAGATGTTTTACTTAATTTGGTACTTCTGGCCTGCTGCCCCAGTAGTGCCAAAATTATTATTTCTCACCCAGCAGGTGATAAATAACAACTTCAGTCATGATTAATACCATGAATTTCTCAACCTGACTAATGCAAAAACTTCAAACCTGCAGAACAAGTGGGTGCTAATTGTTGTGAGAGACATTGGAGCTGCACTCTGCTTATAAAGAAAGAAAGCCACAGGAAATGAAGTGTTTTCTAGCAGCACAGCTGATCCTAAGAGGCATCATTAAGTGCAGCTCAGCAGCATTCTCCACGTGTATGGCTGTGCTAGCCTCTTTCTTTCCGCAACACTGAGCTGTAAGTACATTTGAAAGGCAGGAGATTGCCAGGTTATTTTTCTTTCCTTGGGGACGAGAGGGGGAAATAAAATAAAAGCCAGCAAAAGCAGCAGATTAATATCTAATTAACACCACTCAATACTAGAATTTTTATAACTGATATGTGAAAAGTGATAGATCCTAGTAAAAGCTACTCCCACCAAAGCCCCTTCACGGCTGTCTTGAAATCTCATCACATCATAAAATGTAGCATCAGAGACTCCCCAGTCAGGGAGAACTTTCCTCCGAACAGGAAAACCAGGAGATCTGGAAGGACTGTCAGCTGGAAACAGTGATCCAATATTACAAATTAGCCTGTGGCTGGGATCCTGGCCACTTTCAAATCACAAGCTGGTTTGCCACAATCTGTGGTGGGACAGGGTGGTCGCTCCGTTTTCTGTGCTGTATTTACAGTGGCACAGGGTACATGGGATCCATAATTCAGCCACATGTACAGTGCTGTGCTGGTCAGGAAAACAAGACTTCCACAACAACTGGAATTGGCACCACACATTTCTGATAGGAGCAGACACCAAATCCAGCAAGGGCATAACCAGTTAACTCTGCTGAGGGGAGTCTGTGCTGAGCAAGATCAGTCCGTTCCACAATCCCAAAGAAGCATTTCAGGAATGGAGGAGCAGTCCTATTTTCACTTGGACTTTTCCAATTGTTTTAGCTCCATCAGGCACAGAAAGTACCTGTTACTTTCCAACATGAGCATTTAGCTCAACTTCAGCATGTCCCCATGAAGTTATTGTCATGGAACAAAAATACTGCAAGAAGCAAACCACAAAGGGTGATTTGTACATTGCTCAGACTCAGTAATGTCTATTCACTTGTAGTTCTGAGTGCCTTTGTGATTTTGTGTACTATTGTGATTAACTCCTGCAGTTTCTGCTGTGCCATATTCAGATGGATGTTAATCCATGGTGCAGTTGGCCCTGACATTCTTTCTGTTTGAAACCTAACTTTTGTCTTAATTTGGGGAAACTTTAGAAATTCCAGCTGTCTGCTTTCTTCACGCAGAATAGCCTCTAGGAGCTTTGTATTTTTAAGCCTGAAAAACTAGGAAAGAAATCATCATCCACACTGTCCTGCTACATGAAACAAACCATAGGTCTTCCTGGCCTGATTCCTGTCTCGGGTGCAGGAGTTGAGCTTCAGTCATGGGAGACCTAAAAAAACTCACAACGCAACAGAAAAATTTTCACAGACTGCACACACACAGCCTTGTCTACTGGAGTGCCACTCAGACCAAGAGAAAGCCCTCACTGCTTTGCTTTGGAGAAAGCAGGCTGGTTGTCTTGCTCAACTCCCTTGCTATAAACATTATTTGGTTTGGGTTTGTTTTTTTCCACCCTTAATGGTTTTATTGCTGGTCTTGTTACAATTTTTCATTCTTTTTCCAGACTGTGCACAGTATTTCAGTAGCTATCAGTGTCCTTTATAGGACAGCAGCTTCCCAAAGTTAAAGCATGGCTTCTGAGCTTTGGTCCTTGGAGCTCAGCCCAGTCTGCTCTGTAGCACTAATCATGCCACCAACGTCATTTAAAAAAACATAATGGTTTCTTGTATTTATGAAGTAAAAAGTATGTCATTTGGCTAGGATTTTAATAGCTATTTTCAACACTGGTAGCAAAGCCAAGATTTTCCTTGCAAGTTTCGATATTGCCTAGAATGAGATGCAGCCTGTACCACAAACCAGCCCTGTAGCAAACATGCCATGTAGAAAGAATTCTCTTCTGTCAGGAAAGTAAGGAATGCTTCTTTTCATTTAAAATTTAATAATTAAGTTATCCAAGTCACACACAAGGAAGGTGGTTAAACTTTCAGAAACTTCAGTGTAACTTGAGAGCTCAGTCTCTGCTTGTCCTCTCACTTCAATATTGAAAATTCCATGATTTGCCTGTCTCTGTATCATTAAGTGTAGTCTGAGTAGCTCAGGTGGATTTACACAAACTTTGTTTGCAAGAGATCAGTATCTTTTGCCCAACCACTTCCACAGCATTTATTTTCTAGATGAGACATTCAAAGCAGATTAATGCATATGGCTACCTCTGAGTGGTTTTTTTAGTACTCTGAATTTATAAACCTTGCTATATGTTACTGCACAAAATTTGCAGTAACTCCCTGTTCAGCATTCAAGGTGTTGTATTTCCAGTGCTTGCTCTGCAACCTTGAAAGAGGAGGAATACATGTCCACTTGCATTTTTTCCAACTGCCTAGAAGTTAATAGGTGGGTTTAGAAATCTATTAAGTAAATTACTGCTATAGTTCAGTCTATGGTACCAGAACTGCTAAAACCACAGAAGCTAGGTTAAAGTCTTTCCTCATGAATGGTGCTCTGCAATTAGCAAGAGGTAAAAGAGGAGTTTAATTCTCTGGATTAAGATACTTCAGTTTTCACACAGGATTTCCCCATCACTATGGCACTGCAAGCTTTAGACACTTACTAGAGTGTTTTTCTCTCAAAGTAGCATATATCACAATATTCTCTCCAAACTAAAAACAAACAAACAAACAAACAAACAAACCACAACAAATTCTTTTCCAGTTTTCCCAGAAGTTGAATTAACACAGAAAAGGAGTTTTGAAAGAACCACTTTGACAGTGGAAATGGTCACAAAGCAGTCAAGAGTAGATGGGTTTTAGTTTTTAAAGGTAGTCAACATACACGTGTGAAATTTTAAGACTGAAATCAGGACAAGGGAAATTTTCCTCTCCAGGCGAGAGTGTTTTGATGAAAGGCCAGGACCCCCTTACACATTGATACTTAGTGGATTTGACTTCAATAGGACTTAAAACTGTTGTATCAAAAACCAGCAGTAAGAATTCAGCTCCATTTTCCAGTTGTGCTGGAAAGAGTGGCACCCCCAGTAGGAATGAGTAAGGAGTAGTGGTTCAGGAACCTCAGAGTCAGGGGAGACCCAGCCAGTCCAAGGTACGCAGCTGCTTTTTGTTCAGTTCTTAAGAGAGAAGAAAATTGCAGGCAAAATCTCATGACCATTGCATAACCAGTTTAAGCCATTAAGTATTATGACACTGAGGCATACAGCCAGAAGAATATATTTCATTCTAAGAAAACACAATGGTTCCAACTAGCCAAACAGTCTGAGCTGGTTCCCAGTTGTGCCCATGACTTCCTGAGTGCACAAGGACTCTTTCTGCCACCAGCACATTCCTGAGGTGGTTAGTGCTTTTAGGAATCCAGTTTTGGATTAAAACCAAAGGAAGGAATGACAGTCAGAAGCTACTTTGACACAAAATAACAACTGACTGAATAAGTTCACACATTTGTGTGCTGCAAGGCTCTAAGACTTTTTTTTTCACCCAATTTCCTAATAAATTTTGGTTGAGGCAGATAAACTTTAAGATCTCTAATGAGTCCTTTCATTCTAACTAGTAATTCTAACTAGTTTATCATACAGCTGTCTTCCAGGTGTCCTGCCACCAGGATCCCACTCATTAACTACACAGACATTAAATTTTGTAAGAAAGGCATTTGGAAAGATCAGAGAGAAACTTGAAGTGTTTTATTTTTTTAAAATAGATACAATATTCTTCCAAGGTCACTTTACAGTCAGTGGCATATAGGCTAGTAAAATAGAAGTGCTCATACAGACGTTTCAGGTGAAATGTGCACGGTATATTCTACAACACAAAAATGGCATTTAACATTTTTTTCTTACTCGAGAATGATTTGGCAGCTTCAAAAAGCTTAACACACATTTCCATTCTCAAAATCAATTTATTGAATAAAACTCAAAACTGCAACATGATCCACCCCAACCACCATGCTTATCTCAGCAAGGACTTCTTAGCAGAGCGGGCTGCAATTGTGGAGCTGTCTTTATCATGACCCTCAAAGTACTGCTGCTCTATTCGTCGACAAAAGGCTGTGAGATTACTGTAGTTCTTCACTTTTTCAGAGAGTTCATCTGTGATTAGTTGAGTAGTGAGGATTGTGAACAGATGTCCAAATACCAGAGCATCTAATTCAGTTGGTCTGTAAAATGAAACAGAAAAAAAGAACTGGTATTTTGGAAGGCAAGTCCTGATCAAGAAAAACCCTGCTGGAATAACCTTTAGATAGCTATGAAATTTAAGAACTGGGATGAAATCAGGCAACACTGAACTGACCAAATGCATGAAAACTGCGTATACAGTACATCAGAAAACTACTTGTTCTCAGTATGGCAATTTCTTTGCCTTTGGGAGCTTGGAAATGTGAACACTTCTTAGAGTGGGCAGAGTTACTGATTCAGTATCAAACCATGCTCCACCTTTTAGTTCAGTAACAAGGGCAAATGTTTATCAGGTCTTTGGGGTTTTTTTCTTTTTCTTATGCAGATGTATATTAAAAAAACCCCAATTATTATCTCACAAGATAAATAAAAAGAGGAGGGGTGTGGAAGCATAAGACCCCTATTTCTTTTTTTTTTTTTGTGCTTTTCAACAGTTGGGAACTATTCAACCAACAAGAAAAGGAGTTCCCAGTGGCAACAATTGGAAACATCTCTTGTGAAAGGGGTCTACACAGAGGAAAATAGATATTTTGGGAATGTTTTCAGTCCTGCCTTATTTTAGGTGCAAGACTCCTCAATTTTTACCTTGGACCTTTGTATATAAGTAGCCCACGTGCAAATAGGTTTTTTCCCCAACAACTTCAGAGTCCTGCTTTACTAGTGTTAAAGGCAAGCAGCATGAGGCTTTCCTAACTGATAAATTTTTTGCCTTTTTATTTGTGCATCACTAAGCACTCTACAGTGGAGATGCAGATCCTTGTATAACAAACTTAAATCTGTCAGCAACAGGTTGCTTTTCTTATTTACCTCCCACAGAGTCCCAGAAGCCATAGACTGAAAAATACTGGACTAAAACCGCATACTTTTTGGGTAATATTTCAGATAGCTAAAAAGCTTAAAGGCTGAAACTGTACCAAGAAAGGCTGGTTAACAACAAACACAAAATCCCCAAATTACAATTCTTTAGAAATACAGAATCATGTAGAGAAGACAAGCAAGAGTAAACGGGGAAAAAATTAACAAACTTACAGAAACTTTCTTTTTAAAACCTTTAAATACTAATTTATGAAATTTCATGTTTAGATTCCAGTCACACATTTTTATTTTTGCAATTAATCACACAGCATTAAAATAAAACAGGAGTTTTATATATATACGTATCCATGTATGTATGTAGGTGGGTATATATCTATATCTCATATTCCTGGATGCAGTATTCCAGTAAAGAGTAACTTACTGCTTATTGAAGAAATATGGTTGTGTTCCTAATCTCTGGGAGAGAGCCTGACAGCACTGATCTACATCTTCAAGCACCTATCAAAACACACAAGAAAGAAAGATCCATATTGTCAGAAAATCTCACCAATGCAAAAAATAACCTCCTTCCTCTATTTGCACTGACAGTGAGAACAATGAATGTACCATGTTAGAATATCAAAAGCTGTTAAAATCAGTCAAAAGGACACAGTAGGCAGGTAGCTAAGTGTTACTTAATTTAACATTTGATGTAAGGAAGTTCTGATTAAGTGCTTCCCATAACATTTATAACTAAGCTTAATGAAAGGTACTAACTTGTACCTCAAAACTTGCTGCAATCCTGCAAAGCATGCCTCTTAACATCATACAGGAAGTGGCAGACAGGACTTACAACCAATTTTCAGGACTACAGCCTAAACTAACACCAACAGAGATGTACACTGTGGTAAAACATCCTTCCTCCCACTCCACTGGGTTGCACATAATTTAAGATTTATTGCTACTGAAGGCAAATACCTGACTCCAGATAATATTTTAAGTCCAGAATATACATTTTAATACATCCGTTTCAGGAACGTGCTACTTTCCAAAGCCCTTAAAAAAAAAAAAAAAAAAAAAAAAAAAAGGAAGGGTAAAGAAATAAGCTTCACCTTTCACACTGACCTGTTCAAGTGTCTTTCCAGCCCACCCGATGGCTTTCATCTTTCGCTTCACCTCCCACTGCTTCTGATAGGACAGAATGCGGTTAAGAGGCCACGGGTAAGGGGAGCCGTACCTTGGGTGAGTAATCTTTGTTTAAAAACAGAAAGGCACTGTGTTACAATATAAGAAAATACAGATACCTCTTGACAAAACAGACAATATTTACACAGTTCTGGCAGAAAGGGAGCTGTAAAAGAGAAAAGGAGTTGCATCTATGCCATAATTATTTGCACAGAATCTGTACTATGCAGCATAACTATTTAAAGCTATTATTTCAGACACATATACAGACCCCATATCTATTCTGAAGTCAGCTACTTCCAGTAACGACACAGCTTCCCTAAAATGTATATGCAAGCGAAATTAAAGTGAAAAGACTGTATCATTAATGGTATAAACCTCTATGTTTCATTTATGAGTAGGGACTTGCAGTTGTGAGCAAAAGTGTTTTCTCATTAAATTTTAATTAAGATAAATGCTGCAGAACCACTCACCTCCTCTACTGTAACATCATCACACCACTGGAGATAGAGCTAGGAAGAGAAAGAACACTTACTAAAACTTCCTAATAAAGGAGAATACAGAGACAATCATTCTTCAGTAGTAGAATTTTCTTTTCTATATTAGATTAAATTTCCATTTCATTTCTTCTGTTAGACCTCTGAATGTATAAAAGAAATTAAAACTGGAAGGCAAAGGCCCAGTTGCTAGTCCTTACTGCACCAGCACTAAGATGAGACCACTCCCACTGCCCACGCTGCTCACAACTGAGCGCACAGGTCACTGGCCCTCAGCTCCTCAGCCACCTGTATCCTGACAGAGTTCCCAACACTGCTCCCATGCTGGGACTCTCTCACCTTAACTTGCCAGGCATGCGAACTGCAGAGGATCTGAGCCTCCCACTACACATGTGAGCATGCATGCCACGGGAGGTGATAGTGGAGTGCCTGCCCAGCTGTGGGTTGGAGTAGGATCCCAGAAACCACTGGCATTTTCCAGTCAGTTACTCCTACAGCTGTGGTGACACACCCCAGTTAGGTGAGGGGAATCTTACACGTGACTTGTGTCTACAGGAACACTTCAGCAAGCAATCCACAGTGTACAGAGAATTTATTCCTGTCTCCTTTCACCTCAAAAGTTGACGACCTAATCTAAGAACAGCAGTATTTCCACCACAGGGAAAAATCCTAAAGCTTTCTTGCCTATAGCTGCTTTTGTAAGTGTGTGGAGTTACTAGGGCTTGTTTTACCTCTGCTGTCAAGAGCATATTATTGACCAATTCCATGTAGGCTTTCATCTCAGCTTTTTGGACTTCATCCAACCCATCACTGAGAGAATGGCCCTAATGGGGAAAAAAGAAAAGACACACATGTAAGAAAGGATATTGTAATATTCAACAACATATGACCCAAGGACCTTTAAAGTCAACGAGCCTTGGCTCAGACCCTGATCTCTTACATAGACATAGGTACATAGATTACATAGATAACTCTCATGTAGTTCATTAACAAATTACATTTGAAATTTTTACATACAGTATCCTTTAGAATTAAAAATAAATCATCATAATGTAACTAATATAATCTATAAAAGATCTAAGCTAATCTACAAGAAATTTGGACTATCATCAGTCATAGATGAACACACTTAGCACACAGCTTCCTGGTTAGTGTATCTCTGCAACAAGAAGTAAACACAAATTTACATCTGTAATGCAACTTCATCAACTGCTCAGTGAAAACACAGTAATTTTTAAAATAGAGGGGACGGGTGGGGAAGATGGGGAAACAAGGGCAAATTTGAACAGTATTTGACACTTCAGGATTTAGACCAGTCACTTCTGGGTTTAAGAGCTCTGAGACCTAGAGATGAGGCATGCAGAAAAACAGTCTCAGAAACTGGTACAGCTATCCTGCATAGAATTTACTTCCAAAATTTGAATAAATGACAAAGAAAAACATTTTTACCTCACAAACACCTATTTCAGGATACCTTTGTTTTAAGACAGCAGTAAATACCTATACTGTTTTAATAAATTCAGTAACATTCCAGAAGAGCACACTAAATCAGCACAACGCTAATCAGGATTAATATGGTATTCACTAATTCGTGAAAAAAAAGTGCTATTACCTTTGCTTTTACAAACTGGACTATGGGTCCAAGTTCAGACACTACTTGATTTCCCACATGAATAAAGGGTACTTTGCCTGCAAAAGGAGAAACGTATTGTAGTAAGAGCTATTTTAACCTGTAAAACACCATTTACAATTTTCAAAACAATTAAATACTTAAGGTATACCTGAACATCAGTGTCTGGGTTGTTTTTTTTCAAATGAGCACAGGTAAAGCTAACATACGTAACATACATAGAATGTTTCTAACAACAGACACCTTCCTCCAGATCTTCCTTCTCCTGAAACTCTTCTACATGTGATACTTGCAATTGTGTATTTCAAAGTTATTGAGTGAGATCTATCGACTTGTATTTTAATAATGGATTTTGCTCCGCTGGAAAGACTTAATTCAATGTTCCTCCAAAGTACAGCTGGGAAACCCAGGAAAGCAGACAGAGCCCTTGAGGAAAAGGCGTACACAACGTATTCCCACCATCCCTTCTAAGTCACTGGTGGGGAAAGGTCTGCTGAAAGGATGATGCAGAAGTGGAACTGTGCCCAAAAAAGCAAGCAGCGGGAAGGGTAAATGCATACTCAGCAAGGCAAGGTTTTGACTCTTCCCCCTCCTCCAGTCCTTCAGATTTCCAACAACTGGGCCAGCCTGCTCCTGTTGGCTGCCCCTGTTTTTACTCTGTTGTGAGCTGGCATTTGCAAGCCCCCATGGTCCTGGGATCAGGAAGACATTCTTGCTATGAGACTCTCAGCTTCATAGTCTTGCAGGGAAAAGAGATGCAAGGAGCTTCTCCAAAATCATGGAAGCAAAATGGGGTGAAAGTTTAATACTAGCAAGGCTCAACATTCAGTCTATGAAGCTGAGCCCTGAGGGTCCAGCTTATCACCTTCTCTGCTTGTTAACTCTTCTTATACAGAGAACTAAGCCAAAGCTCTAAGGCAGGCAGATACAAGAGGAAGCCCTGCGCTCACAGCAAGCCGTGAAGCACGACAGATGTTGCCCTGTGCCCCTTTTCCCAGGTCTCAACGTGTGAAGCTGAGAGCTCCTGCTCCAATCCACTATAACCAGGCTGCTTTTCCTGTAAATCTTCAGTGCAATTGACAGATATTAATCTTATATTTAAGACTAAATCTTTTAGGATTATTTACATGATTGAAATAATCCATAAAATGGAGACAAATGCTGGCTGTTTTGTAAATGTCCTCCCGCCCAAAGGCAGTAAATGAGCCTGCCCAGTGCAGAGGGCACAGCATCCTTTTTACCTTCCTGCCTCTCTCACCATGGACAAACTCCACTCTCAACAGACAGCCCAAAGTGCAGGATCAGTATCTGCTTGGCTGCGAATATGCTATTGGTGATACATTCACTCTTTTCACTGAAACACAACCTACTGTCCAGCCCAGCTCAGCTAACATCAGATTCAGTCATGGTTTTTATCATAAGCTTCACTCCTCACTGGCTCGATAAGCCTAAGGGTAATAAATGAAGTGCATCACACCAACAAAGGCTTCATCTGCATCCACACACTCCATGTGCAGAAGGAAACACAGATCTCTGTGCTGCAGACTTCAGTGATTTCAGTCAGACTGTACTTCACGTATCAAGACAATCCTTTGATATCATACTTTTGACTCCCTCAGGATGGGTTTTGTCATTAAAATGACTATAAGATAAATAACCTTCCCCCCAAAACAATGAGATGCAGATTTTTGCTGCTGCAAGACAGAGGGT
Organism: Empidonax traillii; assembly: GCF_003031625.1. Taxonomy (NCBI): domain Eukaryota; kingdom Metazoa; phylum Chordata; class Aves; order Passeriformes; family Tyrannidae; genus Empidonax; species Empidonax traillii. The sequence goes on from NW_020955235.1 coordinate 71,543, forward strand.
GGTGGGGAGGGAGAAGGGAACAAATAAAAACCTTCTCTGAATTATCACTAAACCAATATAAAGAAAGGAAAAGAGGCAAGTAAATAAAACCAGTAAGGATTCCAGGAGTAAGGGTAAAAAGTAATGTAATTCTACCTACATTTAAAATTGAAGCAGTATCATTTTCCCCCTTGTGCTCCTTGTTTTCAGTAGAAGAAGGAAGTGTTTGGATCCAAATTACATCAGATGCCAGCAAGTGCAGACATGAGGTTCAAGAGGCAGAGAAATGAGAGCCCGAAACTGTCACGAGTCCTAGTCCTGCACATGCAAGATGCTCCTGTGTGCATGATTCAGCTTTCAAAGCTCTCTTTATTTATTAAGAAATAATTTATATACCTGCATATTTTGCAGGTTTTTCACTCCTGCCAAGCAACTGGGTTTTTGTTGTGTGTGGTTTTTTTTTTTTTTAACTAGCCTAATTTCACTGCTTTAACCAAAAATATCAGCAGCAGCATCAGAACGCACAGAGGTGGCAGACATATACTGACAGGTGCTTCCACATGGCAGTCATCAGTCAGAGACAGAGAATCAGTAAATATGTACCTCCTCACACAACAAAAATCTGGAACAGAGTGTGAGGACTGACAAACTTCTGCATTCTGTAATTCTCTCTGATCTTTAGGCAACCTTCTGAAGCTGGTCTCTGGACATTTTTAGGCAATCAGCCACCTCCAGCAAAAGGTAGGCTCTGCACCCTTCTAATACCTAATTTTTTGGTGGTGGGTTTGCATTTTTTTCCAGACAGTCTCGTGGATCTGAGGAAGATTTAAAATTACTCATAACAGTGACAATGCACCCTTTGGTCTCCTGTATCAACATCCTGGCAATCATCTCCCAGACAGGGTAACAATAAAGAACCTTTCTCCAGTGTTGTCTCACTCCAGCAATAGGCAAATATAACAGTATTCCCTGAAATATTCCCTGCATGCAGAACAAAGCCCCTTTTAGACAAGTATGTCTTTCTACTTCAGGACATTTGAGAGAAGGTTTCCACCAGGCACTGAACTGTCTGAACGCTTTGTACAGGTTTTGCAGTCACAGGCACAGTTACACATTGTGCCTACGTCACTTTGCATTTCACTGCTTTGATTGTTTGCAGAGGAGAAACTGCACTGGAGGAGGGGGAAAGGCAACCCACACACAGTAGCACTGACCGACTGTTATCAGCAAGACAAGGCACAGTTGCCATGGTATCAAAATGGAGGTATAACATAGTAATCTAAATGAAGGCCACACTTACCAGATGGGGACATGTATTCGGCATTCGCCCTGCAAACCACCCGGATTGGCAGATTGCACATTTGCAAGAAGGCCTGGAAACAAAGAAACGCATTTAAAAAGCGTTAATACACCAGTGACAAACAAATGTTGTGTTTTCAATACCTCTGACTTTTTTAGCTAGTTCCTAGCATGCACTTTAAAGTATAGCTCCTTACATACTGCTTTTAGGAAGAAAAAAGGGCAAGTAAAGAAAAATTAGATTTTTTTAACTTAGACAACAATTTATCATTCAGTCATTGACTGGAATTCTTCTAATGCAGTTCCATCTATTTTTACTGTTTTTTCAAGATGAGCAAAGAAGCAGTCGGTATCTAACAGACACAATTAGTGCTGTGGTTGTACAAAATGAAGTGACATTTTGCCCCTCCTGAAAATCATAGTATTTACTTCTGGCTAAAGCTGGTTAATCAAGTTCATGTTGTTTAACATGGCAAACATATATGGCACCTTCCCACATTATAATCACAACAGTTGCCAGAAATTTTGCTCTATGATACTGTCAGCAAACAAGTCTGCTTTGGGATGAAGAATTTTTTTTAATATAATTTAAGGGATTCATGGAGAGCAAAAGGATCAATTTACCATTTCCATCTGTACTTTTAGATTCAAAGCATTCTCAGTAGGATAACAATTTCTGTCAGCACCTGCCATCACCACAAAATCCATAGTGTATTTCTGCTGAAATACCAAAATATCAAGGAAAGTATTTGCCATTTGGACAGAACATGGCAAATAAGGAATCTTAATCTCTAGAGATTCTCACAACTCAGTAACTCCTATCATTCATTTTGTCTCCACAATTAGGCAGGTCACAATTCCGGATTCCAAAATTATACCTATTTATCCACCATGACTTGAGGTAAAAAAGGCCCCTAGCAAGAAGGCTCCCACCACGAAGAAAAATGCTGCTGTAACACAGCACTTTCTACATGAGCCTCCTCCCTCCTCTTCAGATTGCAGGATCTGGCAGTAAACTGCATTCTCACAGTTTTAGCTGCTCAGACTCTAAACACAAGACATGCAATTGGCTCATCTCTGCACTAAATGAGACCAAAAGGGATGAACTGACACTGGCATCAGCCCTGTTCCTAGCTTTATGGCTCCTGTCATATCCATTAAGCAAAGAAAAATAACCCAAACAGCACCTCTTCTCTCTCCTGTGTTCTTCAAGGGCTTTATTCCCAAAACCCTAACCCGATCCAGGGAAAAACAGCCAAAAGGTTTGGTCCTTTTCCAATCAAATTGAAGAACTGCACAGTCCATTATGATATTTGGCTCTCACAGGCTTACATGACCTAACTCAAATCCAAATCTCAATTCAAAGAGAAAAACTGTGGTCACAATCTGCTACATAAGACATTGATTACAGCTGGTAAGAGCCTGCCTCAGAACTGGGAGGATTTCTATATATTTTGATTTCCTCAGCCTTACTTAATGTCCTGCTTGGGAGCCAAATACTATACGTACACACACTGATAGAGAGATAGCAAATATATAAAGAGAGGGTAGCAGTCATGGTCAGCGTAAGCCAAATACTTCAGGTCCTGCATTTTTTAGCAATAAACTGGTCTCCAGAGTGTTTCATTCCAAATAGAACCTGTTTAAGAATGCAGCCATCACCAAAGAAAATACAAGGCATTGGCCACATCTGACACCACTTCACTGACCAAGTCTGTGCACCCATCGGAGGCCACCAAAAATTGAGGATCTTGCTATCTTGGCACCCCAAGCAACATGCAAACAGTAAGGATACCCAAAGGACTAATTCTTCAGTAATTTAAGGCCCTGGTCTGATGGAGTCCTAGATCTCTTCCTTTGCCTCATGTCTTCTGCTAAAGTGGGGCTTCATATGCAACTTCTTCAGAAATAGTCAAGAGATAAGAATGCAGACTTTGATTTAGATTACATGCATGCTTCTATGCCACTGATGGACGTGAAAAACAAACACTAACTCAACTAGTACACAGACTTCACTCTTCAGAAAGCTCTACCAGTAGCTAACAACAGTACTGTGCTGCAGTGGAACGGATGGCACCAAACAACAGCTCCAAAGAATTTCATCTTTGGTGGGAGGAGTGAACTTCTGCCATACTACTTAATCCTTAGCTGTTGGATTTAATTTCAAAAAAATGTGAGGTTTCATCTACTCTAGGCTTATCAAATTAATTTCTTTCACACTAAGGCACTAAATTAACTCTGCAACTCTGCAGACAGGAATTTTTTAACTGCTGTGTACTATTCAGACTGCAAGTTCAGAAGGAAAAAAAGTCTAGACTGCACTAGAACTACGGCAACACGTGAAGCTGAAAAGCTTACAAGTGCAGAGACAAATTTAAGCAAAACAAGATGATTCAGAAAACTATTTTTACTTTTTTGTATCAGCATATCAAAAATGAGACATGCTGGCACAGAACACTTAGGTTACATAAGCTGCTTCAGCAAATTATGGGCAACTGTACATTGCATTGTACATAGGCTCTTACATAGTACAAGGTTCCAACCAAAAAGTTTTTTGACTCTCAGAAATAGTCCTCAGCGCAGAAGCTAAACTATAAAATCTCTTCAATGTAAAAGGGTCTAATGAGTTTTTATCAAATCTGACCTTTTTTTCTCTCCTTCTCTTCAATAAACATCCCCAGAGCAAGGAATATCAACCCTTACTTACATCCGGCAGGGAAATTCCACCTCAGTCTCTGGCCTAGTGCAAAAGGGACACTGACATTTTGGCATCTCAAAAATGCAAACACACTGGATCCATGTGCCTTTTTGTATTTTGTAAAGAAAAGAGGAGAGAGGAGATTGAACTAAATTTGAGCTATAATGTGGAAATTATTATTTACATTAAAATGTTTGCTACTCTGCATAATAAAGCACAGGTTCTATTAACCTTAAAAATGAGTCAGTCTACCCTCAGTAAAGTTAAAAAAAAAAAAAAAAAAAAAAAGAAAAAAATGTAAGAGTAAACACCAAACCAAAAAACCTGAGAAAACTTCCTCAGAATAGTCATCTTCAGTTCTGATGAATGCTTCATAAATGGGAGACCAGACTGAGACAGAGAAACTGAAGAATGATTTAATATTAAAATGGTGCAAGCCTGTCTGGCTCTGCATTCACCCTAGCAGTCCCCCTGAAAGGTTCTGAACACTGACCACTGGCTTCTGGAGCTGCCTTACAAGGTCTGTTCCAGCAACCCCCTTCAGCATCCCTGTGCCAAGATCCCTCCACTTCAGTCTTTGTCTACATGTAGGATCAACTTTTAAGATGAGTGGTGAAATAAACCTCAGTATATAATATATAGTATTAATAATATAACCTAAATATATAATACAATAAACCTCAAAAAACAATTAAAAAAACCCCAACCTACTATAACAGCTTTAAAAATAGAAAAGCCCAGGGAATTAAAAGACCAATATGTTGAGTTGTAACTTGTATCGAAAGCATAACCTGTTCAATTTTAAGTGCTCCTTACATACTGTTCTGCAGGAAAATGAAAGATCCACAACATAAGACAAGTTTAATCCTTATTGGATCTATGCTGCTTAACTAATCATTATCTAGAGAAACAGGCCAGTATCTACTTCTTGATTCATCTTAAGCTAATGGTTCACTGATACCCTTCAAGTTGACTAAAACACTCATAAAACACTCATGAACCGATAAAAGGAGACAGTACAAACCCAAACTATGAGGACTGAGCTAAGAAATAAGCCTTGCAATTTGCATTGCTATGAGAGTACTCACATTCTTTCACAGATGTAACTGACAGGCTTTGGAAATTATTTGCATAAAAAACACAGGTGCTTTTGACTTTTCAAACACAGTGAATGCATTCCATATTTATGGAAATGAGTTTCTTCTAGAAAAAAAAAACATGGACAAAGATCACGACCAATGCATTCTTATAAATAACCACTGGCAGAAAACCTTTAACTTTTCTTCTCATGTATTCAACTAGATAAACTATATTTTAGGCAATAACTGATGTTAGACAGTAAGTGGCATGAACTATTACCAAAATATTTGAAATTGCCACAGATCAAAGAAAGCCTACAGAGACAACATAGGACAAAGCAGCAATTTTTTTTTGAGTCTTTATTTCATTTAATGCTTCAGTCCAGTGATCAAGGGAGGATTTGTTCCCTTTTTGACCACTCATGTAGAATGTCAAGAATCAGCACATTTGGTGTGCAGATGGCATCAGACCGCCATGGCTTCCTACTCTGATAAAAGATGCCATGGAACACTGATTACTCCATCTCAGGGCATCTCATTTCCCTTTGGGTACCTCACACCCACAATTTGAGAAGGCAAGTAAACCCGCGCTTTTCTTGTGAGAGAAACCATTAGCAAATGGGAGTGTGCTCAGCTCCTCTGAGTCCTTTTGGAGGGAAAGACAAAAGACTGAAGGCTAAAATCACCCCAGTGCAGTTCTGCTGAGATTTACGCAGATATCAACACCCCTTCAAAGACACAGCATCAAAAGCTGAGCAATCTGAAAGATCAAGGGCCCAGGCTTATTTTAGTACATCAGAGATTATTGTTAACATCATAAATTTGGGTGAAGAACTTAAAAAAGGACTGAAAGGAGCCAACTAAATTTCAAGTGATACACAAGCTAGTTAATCACATCCTTATGAAAATTCACCTAAAAATGGTAAGCAAAACAGTAAAAGCAAAACTAGAAACAAGATACATAAGTGACCACAGCCTGTCATACCTTGCAAAGATACTTGAAATTCAAAAAACCAGAATTAAATTTCCTGCTCTTTTCTCCTCTGTTAAAAAAAAAAAAAAAAAAAAAAAAAAAAAAAAAAAAAAAAAAAAAAAAAAAAAAAAAAAAAAAAAAAAAAAAAAAAAAAAAAAAAAAAAAAAAAAAAAAAAAAAAAAAAAAAAAAAAAAAAAAAAAAAAAAAAAAAAAAAAAAAAAAAAAAAAAAAAAAAAAAAAAAAAAAAAAGGAACTATCAAAGAACAAAGAGGGTGACTATTATAGGCCACAACCTGCATCTCCTCCAGCACCCGGGATTCTCACACGATAATACTACAGCAGCTGCAATTCTTCTGGAAAAGTGCACGTTACTTCATCTAAAGTTTTCTAGACCAAAGTAATTCTGAAGACGTTCACTGAAAAAGTTCATAAATACTTTAAGCTATTCCAAACAAACTCTAAGCAGGGAAAGAGACCTGGATTCCTCCCGGAATGAATAAACATGGGGGTTTTTATGCTTAACACCTATCCGAAGAGTTAACTAACTGGATCAGTTCATAAAGAGCACTCTTATTTACCCTGACCCATGTTAGAGAAGATTCAGAGATGTTTGCCCAACAGACTTTACACAAATAAAGGAAACTTCCTTCAAGTATAAATATACAGAATTCACTACAACTGAAGACATCAAACTAAATTGCTCAGGCTTTTAAAAGGAATAATTTCACGGTCCATACTATTTAATGCAGCATAAAACAAGAATGATTAAATCTTCAGATTGGGAAGAACGGAGTTTATTTCCCTGGCATCAGCAAGAGTGCCTTCTTTATCCATATATTCCACTGATTATCTGTGTTTTGATAATTTTAAAAACTGGGGCCAGATTTCTTGTGCAGTAGTGACACTGGTCAATGGATGAAGCAGATGCCTGGAAAACTGTCCAGTTTAGTAGCTTATGATTAGTATCTCTGCCACAAACACTTGAAGTTATTTCCAGAACAAAGTATGTCCTTTCTTTGGATGAAGTTAATGCAAGAAACAGATAAAGGCATTAAAAAATAAAGATTTGGCTTAATATGGTCTGTCAGCTTCTCTCCCACACATGCCTCTGCCTCTCTTTCCTGAAGGATAGCAGTCTCCTTTCTCTCACTCTTCCAGGCTCTCTACCTGTAGCATCACTTACTCTCCTGACACCTGGAACGGGAAGGGAGAAATTTATTTTTGGCAGTGCCACCTCTCTTCTTCCAGACTGAAGCCATCGAGTCTACAGAGTTGCTACTGCCCCTGCACACCTTGTTTTTAATGGGAGACCTTGCTGTAGACAGAGAGGTGGAGGGTTGCTGCACATCCATGAGAAAGGGAGAAGAGGGAGGAAAAAAGGTGCCACCAGATGAATTATGCCTGCCCTTCCCCACCCTCCCAATATATACTGTTATAGACTAGGAAAAAAAGTTGTGGGACAACAAACTGAAGAAAAGTATGTATAAGCCTCTCAAGTGCCTTTCCTGCCCTACTGCACATTGGCCCTCAGAGTCTGATGGTTTGTATTGCACTGTCTTCTACTCATAGAGAGCAGAAGGAGCCACTCTGTTTTCAAAGGCGCTTGAAACAAGTAAGTTCCTATTTTCGCTGCGAGAGTAAAGGATCAGTAGCCATGTGTAAAAGGGCTGATAGGAAGCTTTGAGGTGACACTTGTTACAAAATTAATCAACAATCTTATGCCTATCATTCATTTCAATCATGGCAGGTGACACCTTCTGTCAGAAGTAAGGAGTACATTTACAATAGCATTGCTTAAAGGACACAATCAACATAAGGCTTGTTTCTTCTTATAGCCCACACAATTTAAAATTCAAAATGTAAGTAGTATGTTGGATTTTACTTATCTAAAAAAAATAATCAGAGCAATCACCTTTGTGCTGATTTGGCACAGTTCAAAAGCCCAGAGCCCAGAAACCACAGCCAGACACAGGACAACTCACCCCACCCTCCCCTTCCTCCTCTTTTCACACAACTGACATTCTCATCTCCGCTGCTGCTGCTGCCCTTGAAACAATGCAAGAAAGGGATGCCATTGTGCCTTCTGATGATGACAAGGATGGAAAGTGACTGTGCACGAAAAACGGTGGCAAGGAGTAAGAGAAGGAAGGGAGGAGTTTTGTAATTATTCCTACAGTTAATTGTTTCAGCTGTGATTTTTACTCTTGCTCTCCTTTCCTCTTTGCCCTGCCCAGCTAAGGAAAGGCTGTTTGGACACCATCAGCTGGACACAGAACACACATCAGGCAGTGAATCACCCTGGCAGAGCTCCATCACAGCGTTCTACTCTTCCTCTCCAGTTCCCTCTCAGAAAACACATATGAGCAAACACATATACTCATTAAAAATGAGTTACAACTTGATGTAAATCATATCCAGATTGCAGTTTCTGAGATCAGAGGCAAGAATGAAATCACTTATGCCAAGACTTAAATAGTTCACAACTTATGCCCCCACATGAGGAACACTATTTTCAGATGGCACAGTCCAGGCTTCATTTGAAGAAGATACATTCATGATTACTTTTTAATAAAGAACAAGCCATTCCAAGCCATCTCTTATTCAGCAGCACTTCTAAAGGAACTCACACAACAATGTTATGAAGAAAGAGTGAAAGGCATTTTATGTTTTCATTTTTACGTTATTTCATGAGCATACAAAGAACAGTATGTGATGACAACTAAAGAGTTATTCTCTACTTTATTGCAGGAACACATTTCAAAATTAAAAACCATGAACAAATCTACAGAATAATTCAGTTTTCATATCAAACAGCTGCAGACCCTGTAACTGAAATAGTGTGTCTAAGGTTATAAATGAAAACCGTTCAGTATCATTCCTTGAGTGACAGATTAAATTCCTAATCCAGTTATGGTAATGGCCACATGTGTAGTTTAACATAAATTAAGAGCTTAATTATATTTGTGACTATTTTAAACAAAATAACAAATTCCTCTGTACCTGTGAACGTAATTTATAGCAAAGCCAAGTTCATTCTCTAAAACAATCTATTTTACACTGCAGCATGGCACTGCTCTAATGGCATAATGTAATTCTTATTGCAGAATGTGGAAAGAGTGGATTCACTGGTAGCACAGAGGTTTTGAAGATAAATGAAGATTCTATTCATTCAAAGGTAATTTCATCTTAGAACTATATGAAAGATGTTTCACTCACAAACAGTACCTGTATAGCCTGTGTTTTCAGCATGTTTTCAGTAACAACACAATGCTGCTAGATTGATTATGTTGATACTGCATTTCTCACCATGAAGAATTCCAGCTTTTATTCTCTTTAAAAAAAAGGGATTGGCAGATTTTCATTTCAGTACCAAGCCTTTGTTTAAGCCTCAGCAACAAGTACAAATTTCTGCAAATGTTTTGTCTAGAGAAAAAACAAACCACAATTCATACACACACACAGAAAAAAAAAAAAAATCACAAATCTGTCAAGCACAATTAATCATGTGTGATTTACACATTTATTTGATTACTTGTTGAAGTAAATAAGCAATTGGTCTGTGTAACACAATTTTAAATTGCCCAAACATCCTTCTGTCATTCGGGACTAAGAACAGACAATTCTAAAAGCACTTCCCTCAGATATATTAAGACCACTTACAAGGACATCAATTGCACAAGCAATTAATTCATATCTTAACGTAATGAGCTGCAGGCTCTATAACCTCACGACATCTATGAGAATTTTCAGAATCCTGAACATTTTAGACAGCCTTTTGAGCAAGTCTATGAGACTACCTGCATAAGGATTTCAGAAGAACCTGTAATAAAAGAGGCAGTCTCAACATCCACATTCCTCCTCCCGGCAAGTTGGAACAGTTCAAAGAGATGCTCTGAGCTGCCATTAGAGGCAAGGCCTGGCACAGTGCAGCTGTATTAACCCCCTCCCTCCTACTCAGCCAAACTACTTCCACTCAGGCACTAAACAAAGTGCCTTTACCTGCACCAGGCATCAATAAGGAGACGGAGCCTGGACAGGCCCTCTGCTTCAGACTGAAATATGGTAATTCAGTCTTAATACATTTAAAAGTCCATTTTTCCCTCCTTGAAGTTGTGGAGTTGTTTTGTTATTGAAATATAGTTGTGTATTCATGCAGTAGTTTTGGTGGCTTTTTTTACTATGAGAAGCCTGGTAAGTAGGAATGCTGTATAATGGAAGGTGTAAAATAAATACACAGAGAATAGTTTTAACCATGAGTCATGTTACACAGAAGGGGTATGTGTTTTCATTAACTTTGATGAGAAGAGTGCTGAATGTCTCACAACAACAGAGCCTACATTCTGTGTACAAATATCCTCCTTCCAATAGCTGAATAATCATTACTGATTAGTATTTTCCCTTGATTTTAATTCATTTGCAGTGAAAATAAAATTTCATTCAGTAGCAAGATTTTGTACTCTAAGAACAAGTGGACTTCACTTTCAACAGGACTGTATAATACACTACTTCAAGTTAACAAACAAGGAGTGCAAACACCAAGATGTACCAGAGGTAATGCACTAGTTCACTGGAAATTATTTTGCACTTTCAGCAAATATAAAGAATCTGAACCCAGTAAAAGACAAAGAAATTACTAAATTAGTCTGTTTCCAAAATCAGCAATGGGAAGAACAGGAATTACAAAGCAAATAAACAAAAAATAAAATAAACAACCCTACCAGAATCAACATAAAAGTTTGATAAGATGACAGGGATTTTTGTGTTTGTTTTTTTTTTCACTATTGAAGGCACCACCACAGTTACTTAGCAATTCCCAGAAGATTGTTCTCCCCTCTCTTATCTGACATTAGGAGTCCAGATTTTACTGCACAATGAGAAGCCATAAGTCCAACCATTATTAAAACAGCAAGACTCAATCAGCTTCCCGTGTTCAACCCGCAACCCTCACTACTCATTAATTACACATACACTGAGAGTAGCTTGCTCTGCCTGTCTGCTTGATCTGCTCCATTGACAAGAGATACATGAAGTGCCATCTGTATTGCAGGGCTGGCAACTTCCAAACAGTCAAGTTTTACTCTGACTAGTTACTTACTATGGTATTGGGTTGTTTTCATTATTTTATACATAGATATCTGCACGTATGTCCCTCTGAGACCTATCCCAGGGCAGCACTATGAAGAGGTGCTACAAGGAGATTTTAAGAAATATTGAAAAACTGGTTGCAGCACTTTCAGAGTCTCATTGTGAACCATGTTTCTCAAAGATCTGATGCCAGCTGACTCCACATGCTCTTTTGACAAGACAGACTCAAACTTCTGATACTTTTTCACCACATGGAAGTTCAACAAGCCACAAACAAGCTTTTTATTTTATCTTTTGTATCTGCTCTGGTGATATTCATGTGACCCAAATCAGTAACAGGGGGAAAAGGAATGGTAATAGTGAGGAAAGAAGTCTTGGGTACCAGCTCCTATTTCTCCTCCTATCCCTCATTTCAAATTTTTCCTCAGAAAAAGACACACATCCCAACTCCTACTGCCCTCCTCCCCAAAAAAACCACCAAAACTGTAGCAAAAAGGTATCTAGTAAAAAGATAACAGGCTCTCATTAAAATAAAATTCTGAAAGACAGGAAGTCATCAATTTCCTTATGCAAAACACACTGATATATTTAAACCTTTCTGATTATTAGGCTATAATACATAACTGCATATCCTAGCATCATTTCAAAACAGATGAAAGACACCAGGGACAGTTATTCTTTCACAGTCACAACCATGTTACACAAATTCTTAAAAATGTATACAATTCCCCAACACAAAATTGTTCTATAAAGTTTAAGATCAGATATCTACCAGAGTCATATTTATAGTCATGGCTACTATCAGCTGTCCAGCTAAAGAATATTGAAGAAAAACAAGCTTTTTTAATATATTATAGTTAATTTATCATCTAAGTGACATGTGTAGGATAACAATGGACTGGAAATAGTATAGCAAAATGATGCATTAGAAAAGGAAATTTTTTGCTGGTGGGTTGGGTATTTTTTTTGTGTTTTAAATACAAGCCACACATACATGCATTGTTAGATGGTAAGAAAATTCATGAGAACCACAAAAAATACAGTTGCTGGAGCAAAAAGGAACACTGAGATCAAGTGAGCAACAAAAAAAACCTTATTTGCATTACCGTGAGACACAATATACAACATACTGCCCAAACAAATAAACACTGCCCCATTTATTAGGTGTATCAAAGATAACTCCTCTTTCCAGGAAAGGATGAAGATATGTTCTTGCTGTGATAGAATTTACTCTTAGAGGTATTTCCTAGATTCCCAGACTGGAAGGAAAAAAGTTAAGAGATCCTGGAAGTAGTTACCATGATCAAACGATCCTAACCTTTTACGTCAATTACAGCCTCCAAGTGTCTCACTTTGGCTAAATGAAAGGTGATTTTTTCAGGTAGCCCTCAAAGACTGCTTGCTGGAGCTTCTCTGAGCTAGACTGCACACAAAAAGCAAGAAGCATTAGAACAGTGGAACTCCCTGCTAAGCAAAGCTGCAGCAAAGTTGCTTTGAAGAACAAGAACCTTACAGACATCCTGCTCTCCACCACTTCTGACAGCCAGGCCTTCTCTACTAACGGGGAAAACGTCCCCTTGAGATTTGGGGTTACTGAACCTAACAAGTTAATGGAGATTACACAGATTTCACAGCCACAGAGGTGCTATTAAGTCAATTAGAGGTGCAAGTTTGTCAATTATATGGACTATTTCTACAAACCACATTGGATCTCAAGTCTGTATACATGATGAAATTGAAAAAACCTATCAGACACATAGAGAGATGTGATGGCCACAGCATGAAGCAAATATCCCTTGAGTCTGGGGCAGTATTAGCTTTGAGAATTAAATAAGCGGCAAACATCATGCAAGATGTTGCGAGACAAACGTGCATAACAAGTGACAGAAGGTATGAATCATGCACAGTTCCCACAGTAAGTAGACAAGCAGATACTGTACAAACATAGATCAATATAAATAGGAGTAAAAGTAGCAGCACTCTACATAGGACTTTCAAAGTCCCCAAGTCCTATGACAGCATAAAGCAAATCAGATGCAGGAAATAAGTCATTGATTTTGGCAGAAATAATTCTTAAATTAACCATTAAGCTAAATACAGCTACTTTAGCTAGATAATAATTAAAAAAATAAAATGCAATTAACACCTTTGGTTTAGAAAATACGACATTTTACCTGAACAGCAAGGGAAGATGCATTATCAGAAAGCAAAATTTGTTCATCTGTTGAAAGAAAAAAAACCAACACACAATTACAAAAAAACAGTGCACATTTAGCTACTGACCTGTAACTGTAAACCACTCTGGCTTGCATTTCTTACACATAAAACAAGAAGCACATATATAATTATTATGCAGCTAGACCAGAAAGTCTGTGATATGAATATTAAAAAAAAAAAGGATTTTTTCTTGCAAATGCAATTGCACTTATCATATATTACCACCAAAATACAATAAAAAACACTCACAACTAAAAATCCAAATGCTCGACTTTTATGCCAATTATGCTTCTAATCAAAGTTAAATAAAACTGCATCTTCATACCTCCTCTGGCTAAAAAGTAAAAGTACTCAGAAACCTATAAAAGCAGCTTGCAGTTAATATTGCACACCGTGTCTAGGTCTGTCACACAAAAGAAAGATGACAAGTTCACTGCAATAAAAATTCCATGCTTAGAAGACTAGGGCTGCTACCTATTAGTCTTCATTACTTTGCAGTCTTCTGACAACTGTAGCAGGCTGCTGAGCCCCAAATGGGGGCCATAATGTGATCTGATGATATATGAAGAGCTGCTAAAGGGAGCCTGAACCATCCTAGCCTATACATTTTAACAGTTCCTTTTTACAGAGAGCCCACTTTACCACAAGACTTCAAAAATCTGCTGCCTCAGCTATTGGTGCAGTAAATCTGCCAACTGTGCCTGCAACCACATCATTTTACACTGCCTACAGCAGCCAATATAATGAGTCAATAATAAACCAAGGACCTTATAGGCCATGAATAGCTGGTTTATATTGGCAGATGCAAGCATAGCTAAAACCTCTGACCAGACAAACAACACAAAGGACTCTTTTAACAGTTTCTGTGCTTCCTTGCAGTTAATTATCTTAGTGCATATTTAATGTGTTCTCTAAAAATAAAGTAATTATTAATTGCCAAAACCAGTGTACCCACCCTTCAGTTGCTGATACAATGCAGCATTTTCAGGCCAAGGCTCTGCGGCTGTGGAAAGAGAAGAAATTAATTACTCAAGACAAACAACAATGTGCTTGCAAATGCTAACTGAAGACGAATGTTACCTAGAGCAGGAACTTAAACTGCAAAGATGCTGATGCAAGATTTAAACCTGCCCTAAAAATGTACCACTGTCACTGTCTTCTCCCATATGTCTCTCCTGCTCAAAGAGGGACATCGCAGAGCAGAAAGTCCCAAAATGTAATGTTACAAGAGCTAAAGTTCAAGCTACATTACAGAACGGCCTTGTAATTCTCAAGCAGCTAAAGCAGCTATTTTCCCTCCACTGTTAAGGACATCCTTGTGCACATTCCCATCCTAATTCTGGCCACTCCCAAGAGTGACTATTTATTAAGATACTAAACAAAGAATTCTGGAGAGAACAGAACAAGATACAGAGGAGAGAGGCACAAATCTCCAAACCAGGTGTGAAGAAAGCTTTGGAGAAATGGAAAAGCTTTCTGCCTTTTAAAAGCTGTGTCCTCACTGGTCCTATATAATACCCACAAAGCTAGCTCCTTGGGCATCTCAGAAATGTACCCACCAGGGTGACCTGGGCTAGCTATTGCTTTAAGTTATGTACAGATCAACCCTAACATGGGAATGTCAATATGCATTCAAAAAACTGCATCATCAGTAGCTCAAAACAGTTGAGCAGTTGTTAAAAAAAAATGAGGCAAGGAAATAAAAGACAATCACATCTTCCAGTTGAGAACCATTGCATGTAATCAATCATACACCACTGAGTTTATGGGAAGGCAAAAAATAATAATCAGTACCAATTTACTGTTAATAGTAGCATTAAGGTAACAGTTCATCATTGCTTTGTCTCCATTACATTCCTTGTTAATGTCTGATTAAAAATCTATTATTAAATATCAGTTCAAACCTTGCATTCCACCCAAAATAGCTATTTGTAAGCAAAATTAATGCTTCAATTATGTAAATTATTTTTTTTAAGCAATAATGTCTATAAATAGCTATGTGTAGTTTAAGCAAGTCACTGGCTTCAGTAAGGTAATTCTTTGCATTTCTGCCTTTTGAACTCAAGGAAAAAATTTTCTATCATTCCTTTTGGATATTCATGAAGTATTAACTTTTATGTAAGTCACACAGAATATAAAGCTTAAAACACTGTAAACAGTTTTGTGAAGGTCACTGCCCCTAACATTAAGGTACAGAGCCTATCAGAGCTATACTTGTATGGGCATGAGAAAGCAACTAATCACATTTAAGTGTCATGAAAAAATGTTTTATGTTTTATTGTAGCAGCTATTGGTTTTACACCCCTCCATTACAGTTTTGCCCTGGAGTAAAAATTCTTGAGGTGGAAGTGCATTTACATCTTTAAATAAAAAGAGACTAAGATAGTGTCTGTAGTACTACAACCTTAACCATTTAAAATAATTTATCTAACATACATTTCAAGTCCACTGAAGTCTTGCAGGAGTAAATGGAATGAGGAAATTAAGAATGCTATTACTATATTTTAGCAAACTTATCAGTGCTGGACTCTGAGATACAGAAGTCACTAAATCATGAAGGCACATTAATCTTGTAAATGCTCCAGCCAAACAGTGAAAACATCCTTTTTACATGCCCAAAATGGAACAGAGAGTTTCAACTGCATGGGCCCATTCCTACTGAAATTTTTTGCCTGATTCTCTTCCGACTGAAATTTCAGATTTTTAACTAATTCTTGGATTCCAGCCCAACAGGAACTGGCCTATTTTTTACACAAGCACATGGCTGAAATATATCAGGACCATGGAAATCGAGCAGACTCTTCATTTTCCAACAAAAGAGTTACATATATTTCAAGAAATTCTGACACTAATTTCAGTCTGATTTTGGCACCAAACTATATGCAACCATGGAAATATAGAAAGAGATATATACACAGACACAACAGCTTTTTGACACACAGAATCCAAAACTAAACCGCTGATAAGGCATGCCATATCCATGCTATAAACTAAAACACAAGTAGAATATTATTTGTATCTTGTTTGCCCTTATCAGCTTGCATCTTACTTCCACAAGCTGCTGATCACTGATACATTTCCATGAACTGTACCTGTTGACCCTAATTTCATTAGTGATGATACCAAATCACTATCCCATGGCCTTAGTACGCAGGAGCACACACCTAGCTTGAGGAAAGGAAAGGACAAGACTAGTTTAAACTCATTCACAGTTAGCTGTGTATTAACACAGCTTTTGACAAGTAAATGAAATGAGGACAAACTGCCATACGAAAATCTCAGCCTTTGTTATTAGTACACCTTAAACTCCAAACTTCAGCAGTTCTAAGAAAATGAATGAATAATACCCCCTGCACTTGGTACTTGACAGTCTCCACAGGGAGGTCACAATTCTGACCAGGTCTGGATGAGGTAGACACATGCTCACAAGCCTTGAACTAAAGCCTTCAGTTCATTGTATGCAGAACAGATCAAAGATAGCTGATTTCACTGTCCCTAAACAGACTGGATTTTAAAACAATCGGTTTCACATTAAGATTTACTTATATCCTAGGAAAAAAAATTCTGCAGTCTGCATTCAGAATTGCATCATCTTCAGTGATACTAGGGATACAAACACAAAGTCTGTCCAATTCTCTGGAAATCAAATAATTAACTACCCATTCACTTTGATGCCTTACAATTTCTCATCTCATCTCTTCCAATTACTCATTCTCCTTCTTCCAAGATGTTTAAGAGTATGAAATAATTTTTTTTCTGATGGAGCAAGAAGTTTAAATACACACTGCAACATGAGAGGTCCAGGCTCATAAGGTACAGGCTAAATTTGAAGTACCAGCTCCCATGCCACCTTCAATTAGCTGTAAGGTGAAAACATGCAGCTAAGGGAGACCAGAGCCTTGCTGGGGAAGAGAGGAGGAATCGCTGAAGGGTTGTCACATGCCTCCACAAGAGGAGAAAGTGTGTAACATCTTTAATGGACGGCAATGACTCTTGCCTTATGAATGTAGGTGAAGACATAATTTGTAGAATAATAGGCACTAATATTACACGCTGCTTCAGTTCTGTCATATTTCCAATCCATCAAGTTGATTAATGCTATAATAACTCCTCACAAACTTATCATTTGTGCACTAATGAAGTCAAATCCAGTTTATCCTTCGGCAACTATAATCTTCTGGTCTGTAGATGTTCATTTTCCTGCTAACCACGGCTACTGTGGCGCTTGGTATATAAAGAGAAAATTAACAAATGTGATGTCAATTCAGCTTCAGAAGCTTTCAACACAGAACCACATTTATGTGTTAGATCCTACGCAACAGACATTTTTATCATTAGTTGCTCACAGGATGAAATAACTGCCTGGAAGCATGCCCTACAGGAATAGCTTCTCTACATTTCTTAAGAATAAGGAACTATTTGGTTCTTCCTTCTGCCTCCATAATCAGAGGAATTACTATTGTGTGGTTTTCAATGGCTCTGTCTCTCAAGCTTGCAGTCTTTAGTAAAAATTGTTTTCCCACCCTACTGAAACTCTTCCCATGGTTAACAAATTCAAATACTTAGTCTTTCATGTGGATTGTCTGCTGTTCAGGACAAGCAAACCTCGTACCATTTATTGTCTTTCCCTACTTCTCCTCTACCACACTGCTTGTTGATAAAAACAGTAACACCAGTTACAGGAAACAACCATCTCTGGGATCAGCGCCCCCGTTAACTTTGGCTGAAAAGAGTTCAAAAGTTACAGGGAAGTAAAAATTAAAAGGAGATGGACACTGCATAAGCCTTGTTATCTTAGGTGCTGAGAATTCAGCAGATACAGCATCCCAACAACTGGAAAAGTCAAACAGCAAGCAGACCACCTACACCAAATCTTCTTTGGTTTTGTGGATGACTAAAAATGCATGAAAATTTCACTAAGCTCAATGTGTTTGTTAGTCAAAGTGTTTTAATTATTAACAGTTTAGCATAGAGAATCAGATTTCAAGTTGATAACAGGGTTCTTAGGTGTCAAATTAGACTTTTAGAAGAAAATTCTGTGAACCGGTGTATTGCATGTTCCCAGTGGAGTTTTAATTACTCATATTTGTAACTATTAAGACAGATTCCTAACTCCTCACCTGTCATGTCAGAGAATTACAGAAAATACATAATTTCTGCTCTTATAAAATAAACTTCCAAAATACAGAATGAGAGTCATGACAGTCACATCAAATTCTTTGACACTAAAAGTGTATTGCATTAGTTGCATATTTCAGATTTTGTGGTGAAATGTTTTACTTGACCAACATTAGGGCCAGAGACAGATATTCAAATAGCAATTTGATTTCAACATTTCCAGATGTTTCGGACTGACATTTCAACAGCAAGATTTTATCCACCCAAATACTTTTGGGACAGTAAGAGAAAAGAATGCACATATGCTGTAAGAAAAGATACTTTAGAGCACTGGACCCCACTATGAGTAGGGGAGCAGCAGCTCACCCGCGGCCTACACACATCTCAGCCCCAACTAAAGCTCTCAAAATAGGACATACTATACATGCACAGTGGTGAATTTTAATTTGAAGAATGAGAGGTTGCAACAACATTCCCCCAAGCAAGAGGATGCACCACATTCCCAAGACGCTCTACAGTGCCTCAGTCCCACCAATTCCTTGCCTGAGCTGTTCAGGGTCTATTTATGAGTGTATAAAACTCAGTCTCAACTCCTACACTCTGAATTACTGGGAACCTATTCATCCTGTGTCAGCGCTGCCTGGATGGATGGGGGAAATAGACATTTTCATCCACCTTCCCCAAGCAGCTTCACAATGATGAAAGAGATGTAATGAAATAAATGGTTTACAGTTATGCCTTTAATCCTGTTACTTAAAAAAAAATACGACTCTGACTGTGAAAATAGGAAGACACAAAACACTTTGCATTTTAAATTGTGGAATATGCTAAACACCAATATAGCTGTTTCAGCGGTCTAGTACGAACAGCCAGTTTCAGCAGTAGGGTATGAGGTGTCAGCTGCCCTGCCAGTCTGCCATTCATTTAGCTTGTTGTCAGACTGGGGCATTCTTGAATATTAGCCACAGACAGAATCCAGAGACCTCTGGATCCAGGCATCAAAAATGTTGCCTCCTGAATGAGAAATTAAGTTATCAACAAGTTAAGAAGTTTTTGTAGGAAAACACTCGACTTGAAATTAGGTTGTTTTCAGCTCTTAACATTAGCATAGAAATCTGGTAGAACAAGAACATTTCTCGAAGGCAATGCAGACAGAAATAATTTTCTGTTACAAAAGTAGCCAATGCCTAATAAGAATCAAGGCTAAAGAATTAATACCAAATCTTACTATCTTATTGATTATTTATCAACTACTGAAACTAAACAGTGAGAAGTAAATCAAGACAATTTTTGTCCCAAATATCCTACGAACTAAAATTTACCAAATTCTCAGTATGCCACCAATTTATCCTTTGGTATCTTCTTTCTGCTCTGTAACTCAGTAGACTAACAATCTCTTCCATGGAGTTCACTGTGTGCTGTTGTGTAGGTGAGGCTAGGGCCTGGCCTGGGAACATTTGACCTTCTCAGACAGAGCAATTTCATGAAATGTTATGAAGTTTTTATGGATCCTATAAAATAATGACTACTTCTCTAAACTCACTACATTTGTATGTATCAATTTCTTTTATGTTACACTCTACTTAAACACTTTGATATTAAACTTACATAAAAAAGGAGGAAAGCTAAAATATCTGTATTTACCAGTTTGGTTCACATAGCATTAAAGGCCTGCTAAAATAGCCAAGAGCCAAGATAACTTCCATTTAAAAAAGCAAGCAAAAATAGTTGGCATTAATTTGAATCTCTGTATTGCAGTATTACAGCTGGAGAGATTAACTTACACATTATTTTCACATAGATTCCTTCAGCCTCTCCCTAGGTACAAATTTGATTAAAATATAATGAGGATTCTCAACACTGTTTTCTCACAAGAGTAAACATTAAAGAGAAATTTCGTCTTACATCTGGGCAACATCCACATCCAACAACATTACTTACATTACTTCAAACATTATGAAGCAAACACCTTAACAATCAGCAGGAAAACAGCTACCCTTTTTGCTTTCCTAGGACTGCTGATATGAGGGGGACCTGCTGCTCTATAGTAACCCAAAGAAAAGCACATGGAAAGCTGTCCCCCAGACTGCAGAAGGAAGGAGGATTATTAGCCACTTGATGTTAAAATGCATCAAAAAAGAAGCAGTTGATCATTCTCTTCTAATATAGATCACTCATAATTTAAACTAGCAAAACATTGTTTAAAAATAAAAATGCCAGGAACTGGTGTGTTTCCATATCTTTATTTCAAGAAATAAATGGAGGGTTACATTTTGACTAATACAATGAAGCTGCAGCCACTTTGGAACCAAAGCAGTTAAAAGTACATCTCTCATACATTAACAGTGATCAATAAAGGAAGTACAAGAAAGTTGTGAATTAGCTTCCTTAAGACCCATCAGTTCAACCCACCCACACTGACAATGTCATGTATTGGCCTGATCCTGCAAACTAACAAGGGCCAAGAAAAAATTAAAGCATCAGCAACTCCCTGGCTCTGGTGACACAGGACCAAAATGTGTTTCACAGTGCCTTGACAACTGAAAACCAACTTTCACACTGGTTAAACACTATACATTAAATCATGTATCAAATTATTACATCATTTGCTTAAATCTGTCCCTGGCTTCCTTCACAGAGGTATTACAATTCAGATAAATCATGACTATTCAGTAATTATTGACTGAACAGACAGTCAATGTAAAGACTCAATCTCAGCTGCAATTCTCAAAGTTGAGTTTCCTGTAGCTGCACCACTGTGAGAGTCAGCATGTGACATTACTGCAGCAGCCATTTAGCATGACACAATCTGCTTCTTCACCCTCCAGGAAGACTATTAATTGCATGTATTTAAGCATTAGTCCAATTCTGTTACTGTCTTTGAGTTGACTTCCGAGTGTTCAATCCATGGTTCAATCCTCTAGGGTGCTCAGCACTCTCACCACTAGGGCAGGCCACAGGAGGGAGATCCTGTCAGGAGAGGAAGCCAAAAAATCTTTGCAAAATCAAATCCATAAATAAAGGTTGTTCCTAAATCAACATTTGGAACATCTTCAGGAAAATCAGGGAGTGTTCCAGCAAAGTGATCTCAAAAGATTTATAAATAAAGTCCTGACAAGCTAGAGCTTTTTTACTTATTTCTGATATTCAGCATAAATGCTTCATCTCAAAGAAGTTCTGTAATTCTTAATACTTGCTTTTTATAGATCTCTAAATCAATCCCTTCGCTTTGTGCTACTCCAGTCCCTTGCCCCTCTTTGGCCCTGACCCAAGAAGTCAAACTTCACAAACAAGAGCTGTGAAGAACAGGACAGTGGAGGTAATTCATTAATGTCTTAAGTGCCTACTGGATTGTGACATTTCTTAGCCTTGATATCTATATTTGTATATTTGAAATCAGTCCTTTGACAGCTCTCGAAGATTGAGATTCCGTCTTCTCTGTGGTAGTCTGAACTCCTCCTTCCTCAAGGATGTCCGCAAGGAGTCTGACCATCACCTCTGTAAAACGCCGTAAGGAGTTCCCTGCTTTCTCCTCCACAGCACCCCTGCCCTGATCCACAATAAAGATCCAACACATCTGTCCCACCAGACAGGACCCCAGTATCCCATACCTGCTCCAAAAGCTGCTTCCCACGCACACAGTTCCTGCTCACCCAGCCCTGGCCCCTCTGGCCTTACATTAAGGCTCCCCTTCACTCTCTCTTTTCTATCTTGCCCACAGCCCTAAGCAAAGCAGCACCAGTCTTGCAAAGGTGTTAAGAAGAGCTGAGATCTCTAGGCAGGAGAGCTCTGCAGGGTAGAAATGCAAACAAGTAGCACTGATGCAGTCAGCCAGCCAAGCACTGCCATGAACAAGGACGAAGAGGAAGAGGCTCCTTTAGGGCTCACAGTCTTTTAAGTCGGCCCAAACCAGACAATGGTATTTGCCACAGCACCCCTCATCTCTGGGAAACACTTCAGACTCCCTCCTTCAAAACCTGAAAACATTTATTCTGCTCTCTTAATCATATCCTTCCTCATTCCTTTTCCACGGCATTCAGTGAGAACGCTCCAATGCATCCAAAGTTTACCCCAATACACATGCAGTTGAACTTTGAAAGTTCTTGCTAGGAATGCAAGCACTGAATAGTTTTCAATGTCATTACATCACAGCTAGAAGGCAGAACAGTTAAAAATTCCCATCTCTCAGTATTTTTACTTTCAATTCAGTTATGTACACTTCAATTTTTTTGGCTGGGCTTCCCCTCTCCCAATAAGGCTTTTCCTACATTCTTTGCAGCATCGTTTCACAGGTTTTATTACTACATCTATATAACTTCTTCCAGTTTGTATTAAAACATCCATGTTCACATGGTATCTGTGTGATCTTCCAAATAACTAAAGACAGGATTTAAAGGTAATAATAATAAAAGATTAAGAACCTGGTGTGTACTTTCTCTCTGTCCTCCCCACGCCTTGCATGCAGCTGCAGTTTCTCACGTTTAAAAGAGACAGCTGAAAATGCCCAGCAATGCAGCAACATGTGACGCCTGTTCAACTAGAGCAAAGGACAGCAACCAAGCTCTTTCATTCACTCTTGTTTTGAAAAAAAAAGTGACTCACATGTTCCAAACCTACAGGAACAGACCAGGTTAGTGCCTGAGGACAATCAAAGAACAGAGTATCCAAGGACCAAAGAGAAAAAAAAGAGGAAAAAGCAGAAAAATTTGATTCCTCTCGAAAGTCGTTACACTATGACCTCCTTGAGCTGAGCTCCTGAACAGCACTCTCATCCAAACCTCCTGTCCTGGTTTCATCAGCTGATGAAAGCTCACTAATTCAAAACTGGACAATATCATATAGGTGATACTTTTATTTCACTAATTTTGTTACTGTTATTTCGAGACCAATCTCATTTCTGGCATGAGAAAAGAAGACATTACTTTAGCTGAAAATATGTAACAATAAAATGGCGATTAGAAAAAGATTGCTTAGTCTTAATGGAGCCAGAAACATCTACAGAAGCATACTCTATTATAAACTGTAATTATACTGCTGCTTAAAAACAGGAAATAACAATATCTCAAAATGAAATATGTACTGTACTATAATAATTGTGAAAGTAATGTTTTCCCTGACCTAAAAAAAAGACTGGATAGGCAATCCCCTCAAAGAATTAGTCCAAATCAAGTCGTGAAACATGTCTGAGCACAAGTTGGCAGAGGCAGTGTAAGAGACTTCCTCATTGAAACTGAACAAGAGTTAAAGGATTCCTTTTAGCTTGATTACCAAAAGAGAAGCACACATGTAAAAAACGCTGTAAGATAAAATCACACAGCCTGACAAATTTGGTACTTTCAAATAAATTCAAATATTTCACTACCATCACCTCTGCAGCAGGCTTAAACAATCTGTGCTGCCAACAACCTATTATTAAGCAAGAGTAACTATTTTTTTCACCTTAGATATGCAGGAAATGTGCATTTACCTATGCACATTTTAGGCACAAAATGCATATTCAGTTTAAATTTTATGTCTTTATGTGTGGCAACTATTTAGGTGGTCAAGATTCATCCCCTATATATTTGTTGTCAGCCAAACTGCAGCTTGTCTCAATACATAAAACATGCACGTCAAAGATTTATTTGTGCTCTGGCATGTCACACTGGAGGTAGACTCACTATAAATGTAAAATATCTAAAGGCAGAAGGGCATATGTTTTTCAAACTGGATTCATTTCCCTTAGTATTAAAACTAGCCTAGGACCCTTGGACGTAACAGCAATAAACAGAAGTAATTTTCCAGAGATCAAAGGACAAACAAGGATATTATTTTCTCTCTTTTGATCACTGATCTAAAACTAGTGGTTTTGGGGGAAAAAAAGAAAAGGTAAAGCATACGGAGTAATTTACTGATCAATTAAACATATATTCACCAATCTTTTAGAAATTATCTGAGCAGTCAGCTTCTCAAAACTACTAAAGTTGGAAAGATTAATGTTATGGACCACTTGAAATCTGGCACTCTAATTCTTCAGTGCTCATTTCCTATCCTGTTAATATGTGGCTGACGCTGAGCTGCTCTAAATAAATTCTCCACCATATTATTCAATTAATATCTTCTACAGTTGAGATACAGTATCAACCTCTATATTTCTGAACAAGCAAATGGCTGAATGCCACACTAATGCAAGCATTACACTCCACGTGATTCACTCATCGCTTTGTATTTAATCACTGATTCCTTAGAGCAGCAGGCTATGCTCAGCACGTTCAGGTGAAACCACGTTGCACAGAGAGGGTGCTGAATTACTGCAGCAGTGCAAGTTGGCTGAGCAACGGATGGTCACAGAAATGCTGAGGCCGGAGGGCACTTCGGAGAGGTTCAGGGTAAGCTGCAGCAAGTTGCCCATCCGTACTGAGCAATCTCCAAGGATGGAGACCCCACAACTGCTCTGAGCAACCTGCTACAATGTTAAATCACCTTCACACTAAAAAGTGTTCAAGATGTTTTCTATGTTTCAGTTTGTGCTGAGGCTGTGAATAGGCATATCAGAAGTGAATGTACAAGGCACAGCTAAAGTGAAGATGGGTAGCACTTTAAAAAAAAAAATTCAAATACATACACAAAAAGTCAGTGTGTAAAAGAAAGTTATGATCCCCTTCCCTTCTAAAACCCTCCCCTCAGCTTTTAAAACAGTTCTAGAAAACAAACTGCGCTGGGTTGATTGTCTCAAACATTTGCATGCAAGGACCCATGCACTACAGCTGCTACATGTTAAGAGCAGCAGCAGCTCATTGCAACTGCTACGACAAAGCGACATCTTCATGAATAGGACCCTCAGTGATAAGCCAGTGAAATTTCATTTTTATGAACATGAAAAAAATTCTCAATCATTCTTACTTTTCCATCCATAATAGAAAGGCAGTATTCACAACCACAGATATGGAGTAAGACACTATTAAAATATATGTCATTGTTAAGTGGTATTGCAGATACATTTTTCTTCCCCACAAATATTCCTAGATTTGGGGGATATTTATATCTTCTTAGTAACAGAATTAAATATTCCCTTTGTCTGTGTAATGTTTCAAGAAATCTAGAAGTGCAGTGGGTACTGGATAACTTTTTGTTCAACTGAAAAATGTTCCCTATGAACAAACTGAGTGATTTTACCATTATTTAGTTTCCGACCTGGTACATAATATGGACAAGCTGAAAAGGTCGCAACCCCCTGGCAAAGGCATTTTTTATTTTTAAGGCAGGTAACTGCTTTTGAAACTGACTCACTATTGGAAAAGCAAAGACAATGCCATAATTTGGTTTTAAAGAATGTTTCAGTGGACAGGTCTGCAACAACAATTTGTAGAGTACCTTGAGTTACAGTAAGTAGCTGCATATCCTGCAGAAGCGCAAGATTAATAAAACAAGCACCAACCATTTCTATTCTGCAAAAAATGGAGAAGTACTGCCGGTATTTTTATGTTAGATGCTTACATATTACTTTACCTATAAAAGGAAATGAGTATTACTTAACCTGTGACTGACAGGTAAAAGATGAAGTGCTACAGCTTTAAGCTTACTATATTGTAGGAGGGTCCAGAAGTACTTGAGCAGCTCTGATGCCCTCAAAGCACCACCTTAATAGTAAATTGTTAATACAGGAGTCTGAGACTCCTATAAGCAGCATGTCACTATCCTAAATGGGAGGTAAGAATCTCTCCAGGAATGGAAGAACACTTCAGCACAGAAGTAAAGAGACAATTGTTGTAAAACTTTGTCTTCTTGGTTCCCATTCTTCAAACATGCATTTTCCTTGTCCTATACTTAATTCAGCTTTCTCATTGTTGTATTCTACAACAATTTGCTTGTTTAGAAGGACGCTGTTGTGAAATAAGAGCAGTTCCAATAAGAAGGCAATGAGATGCCTACATACAGTACAGTCTTGAGTTTGTATTTGTAATTCCAGAAGAAAAATAAGTATTAGCAAAAATATAAATGAAGGCCCCAGAGCAGAGGAAGGCAGGAGAATCAAGATCTATTCACATTTGGCTTTTAAACAAAATATCCTTAATGACAAAATAAAAAAAATCTACTAAAGAGATCATTAAAGGCAAGTAAATGGCATGAAGCAATTCTGACCATGACCATATCCTCCA
Source organism: Empidonax traillii (assembly GCF_003031625.1). NCBI lineage: Eukaryota > Metazoa > Chordata > Aves > Passeriformes > Tyrannidae > Empidonax > Empidonax traillii. The sequence continues at coordinate 98,129 of NW_020955235.1, forward strand.
TATCCTGATGATTCAAGGGCTCTACCCCTCAAAATATAAACATGGTTTGTGCTAACATTTATGAATTAACAGCTGTCAACTCAAGAGGCCAGCACAACCTTCAAGCTTGTCTATGGGTACCTTTGCAGGCCTAGATTAAAGATCTATCACCTTCACATGACCTACAAGTCAGAGTACATTCATAGCAGAGAATCCAACTCAGACTTATGTTTGGGCCTCTACCAAGTGGCAGAAGACCCAGCTGCTGGGATAAAAGCTCACCTAACTCCTCAACTGGTCAGTATCAATCAAAATGCTGTTCCCTTGCAGTATTTATTGTTTGTGAGCTTGTGCTGCAGCTAAAAATCAGTAACAGAGAATAACAAGTGAGGAGAAACACGACCAACGCGCTTATTTCCAGCATGCAACATACTAACTGTATTTTGAACTTTGTAGCCAAGAATTATCCAAGGTTCATGTTTTGGGTTTTTTCTTTCAGAGCATATTAATACCATTTTTTGCTAAATAACTCCCCAGTGATACATATTTGTGTTTCATCTCGTGGGTCACGTCCAGTTTGCACAGCTCAGCTTTAGTGGACCACAGGAGCACCAACAGGTACCAGAGGTCCCGTCACACTTCTCAGCTTCACGGGGGGACACAGGACACGCGCGGCGCTCGGGAAGGGGCTGACTCCGCACCGAGCTCTCCCACACAGCGGGACTCAACTCCAGCTGAGAGAATTATAAGCACGACGTGGTTTTCTTGCACCACTTAAGCAAATTAGGTAGCTTTTCAGACATGGAAGTGATTAAATGAAACTGACGATGCTCCCCGGCACAGCCGGTGCTGGGGAGCCCTGTCCGGTGAGGAGCTGTGCGGGGTGACCTGTGCCCGTCCCCAGGCGCCGGGCTCTGCACGGCACCCCCGGCCCGCCCTCAGCCTCCCCCACCCGCTGCCCGCGGCTCCCCGGCCCCGTCCCGCGGGGTCACCCTGGGCACGGAGGCCGCGGGACTCGGGCGCCGCCGCCGCCGGAGCGCGGCCCGGAGCGGGGAGCCCGGCCCGGAGCGGGGCCCAGCGCGGCCCCGGCGTCCCGCCCGCCCCCGCCCCTCACCGGCCAGCTGAGTCACGAAGGCCTCGGCCACCAGCGACATGTCGCGCAGGGAGGGAGGACGGGCGGACCGAGCACACGCACAGGAACTGGGCGCCGCGGCGCCGGGGGGGCCGCGACTGCATCCGGGGCCGGGGCGGGGCCCGCCGGGTGTGCTGGGGCAGAGCTCGGCCCGCGGCATTGCACGGCACCTGGCCCCGAGATTCCGGGTTGAGAGCAAACCCTCTGGAACTCACAGCCGGGGCCGTCCCCGCGGGGCACTGCCCGCTCGGCGCGGCGCCCTCAACTTGGACACTGACTCGCGAGGGGATCGGGAACGCAACTCCTAAATGAGCCCTGAGGTGTCCTGGGGACAGTAGGTTATCCCTGAAGGGTACAGCTGCCTTTTCGTCATCCCGGGTTGGGAATCTTAATTCCCGAAGACAAACTCTGCATTTTGAAATGTACACCTTGCCTTTAAACAACCATTAATTTTTTAGTCTCAGTTCTATAATATTAGAAGTACCTGAAGTTTTGGAAAATTCTATAAAATTACATACCAAATATGTTGACTGCAGGGAAGATAAAGGACATGTGAAATTCTTGTTCCATTGTACAATGCCTCTTGATCCTCATTTCTTTAGCCACGCTTTAGTAAGAATTAAAAATATTTCATCAAATAAGACTTTTGCTACTGTGAAGGATAAGTACTAGAAGATATGGACTACATAAATGTATTAATGTCTACAAAGTATGTGAAAGTCCTTTGGTGACACTATTGAATTACTGAGCATCATTACTAATTATATTCTTCACATAATAGTGGAAGCGGGCTATTAGAGCAGTAACAATAGCAGAAGAGCCAGTAAATACACTCTAACAATGGACTGTGGACTGGAAACACAGATGTGAAAGAGACCTGATTCTTTTAAAATGCTGATGAAAGCTCCATTTCTAATTACAGATATAAGTTGACTAGCGTCAAAATTACAGAAACTCTGAGCAGTCCTGAGAAGTTGAGTGGCTTTGTATTAAGAGATGACAAGAGTCTGAACTAGGCTGGTGTGTGCTATATGAGTCCTTTCATCACCAGCAGTATTTAGGAGGCTAAAAACATAAGACATGGTGCAAAAGGCTGAGCTTGAACTAGGTACGAGCTAGGCCAAATGCATATATTAGCACCCAATTAAAAAAAAGGTTTCTCTGTAGAGCTCAGTTTAATACAAAGAACTTGTCTCCAGAAATGGAGGTGGGTTGTGTTAAGTCAGGGAGCAAAAATCAGGAAGTAATCTAGCAAGTATCAACGAATACATATCAACAGAAATCTACTGACGAATCCAAACAATTAGCCAAAACGTGACAAAAACTGAGCAGTGCTCAGGCCATGCCTCCAACGAGTGGCAAGACACAGATGCTCAGGCATCTATCTCTGGGATAGGAGATTGGGGCAGTGTTTTTTGGTTTTGCATTCCTAGTCCTCCTTGCTCCCATTGAAAGGACTGCTCTAGCAGAGTACTCTGTAGGAAATCCTCTGGGGAGATCTCCAATGATGATAGCTAGTAGCAATGAAACCAGCTCCATCATCACCTTCACCTTTATTCCATATGCCTCTGTCCTCCCCCAGCTTTTTGAGGAAATGCATCACTGTTGTGACCCTGGCTTCCTGCAGGACCTGCATGGGAATCATTTGTTCAGCTGGCCTCATCATTAGCAAACTTCTTTCTGGTAATTCTTGCTCCATGCCATGGAAAGATCCCCAGCTTTCATAGATCTTAAGGAGACCCTAAGGTGCTATTCCCTCTGATTTCAGTGTGGAGGGAAGGATGCACTTTCAGGTAGGATTTCTAGGGAAACTAAAAGGCAGAATTATGCTGTCCCTTGGGCTTTGCATTTCAGAAAGTCAGCCCTTAATAAGGGGTACTTTCACAGACATGCCCAAAAGATGGAGTAGAGTTTTCTCATAGCCTCTCTCCACATGGGCTGCCTTTACCGTGTAAGGTGTTAAATGCTAGGGTTAAACTGTCCATTGGTTAAACAGGACTAGGAAGAATGCCATTTTAAATAGAATGGAATTTGAATAAGATTAATATTCTGCCTAGAAAAAAAAATACTTCTTATTAGTTCCCTTAGTATTAGTTAGACAGCTTTTTGTAGGAGCAGGTGTCCAGTGAGAAGCTCCAGAGATAACCATGGAATTCAGCAAGCGACCTTGGAGCTTGAGCAAGAGAGAAGAAAAACTGCTAACTCTGCCAAAGTGAGACTATGCCATGTATGCCTGAGACCAGAAGCAATTCTGAAGCAAAAAGACTGTTTATATTAGTTCCATTTAAGGACTATATATTGGTCAGTTAACTGATGGTAATATGTTGCAAATTGGTTCATGAAGAGTTTGAATAGTTTGAAAAATGTGCAGTTGTGTGATGAAAAGTTCCATGCATTCCACTCACTCTGTAATCTGTATATCCCTCCACCAAGTATGATAAATTGTAGCACTTACTTGTAATAAAAAAAATCAGGATTCAGTTTGCCCCAGCTCAAACAGAGCTAATCTGTGTCCTTGTAGTATCTTTTAGGCGTCGCAGCTTTTAACATCTTTTATTCCATGTTAATATTTTTTAAAATGTATGGCTATCAATAGCATATATCTATACTTGCAGTATGATTCCTTTGCTGGTATAATTTTTAGGAATATTTTACAAGAGGAATTATGGGATGGCAATACATCTCATGGTCTCATGCATTTTTTCATCCTGTTTGCTTTTTAACACTATTGTTAGCCATTCAAATTACAGTCTAGGTAGTCATATGTATGGCAATACATAAGATTAAACAAATCCCCAGAAAATGGGGGCATTTAAACAAGTTTTTCCAAATTTGAGAGCACAGATCTAGGTGTCGCACACAGTTCTCAAGTTCATGAAGCACATTATGGGCTAAGTCCATTTTAAGGTGGATACAACGGTATTATGTACTGACAGGAAACACTCCTCCCCAGAGCACTGGTGAGGTGGTAGAGGACACTGCAGAGTTGATCTGTGTTGCAGTATAACCTTTCTTCAGCCCAACTGACAACCAACTGGGGCCACATGCTGCTCGACAGACCTCATCAAATCACTTTCTTAGCACACTAGTGGGGACCTTTGCCCAAACCACTGCTCTCCATTTCCATGGAGCAGGTGTCTAACAAGCCAGGCCTTTCCAAGACACAGGAGGAGTACTGACAGTCCCAGATTTGATTAGCAATGGTTGTCTCAAACAGAACTGCACAGAAATCTTGCTGATGGGTGAAACCTCAGAAGACTGCTTGTGTGGTACGGCTGGAATTTGAGAATAGGCCAAGCAGTAGTGAGAGACGGGGAAAAAAACCATCACTGAAATGCTTTCTTCTCACCTGGCCCGCAGCCAGGCTCTGCCTCTGGTGTAACTTAGGGCATCCTGTGGGCTGCTCTGCATTATGCTGCCTGTCAGTGTCTTTAAAGAGCAACTATGGCTGCTGGGAATGTCTACAATGAAGGAAGACTTGAGTAAGTCCTTCCCTGCCAACACAGCCAGTGCCAGGCAGCAGCAGGAGGGTGTTTTTAGCATGACTTTGTGCCAGAGGTTCTCTGTACACTAAACAGTCTGGCAAAGTACACAGACAACAGAAGCAGATGAATCTGGACTAGTATGATCAAATGGATCTCGCAGGGCACTTGGTATACCTTTAAGGCAAGTGTTTGCCCATCAGCCCATACAATACACTGTTCTTCAGTCTGAGGAATGGTGCCATATTTACTCAAACATGAGACAAGTTACAAGTTTTTCAGTTACATGCACAGTCCTGTGAGTTTACTAAGGAAATACCATTTTATATGAGAATCTGAACTTAAAATTGAGGCCGAACTCACCTCTGCAGCTCTATTTACTTCCCTGGGAAGCTGGCATATACATTTTGTTGTAGTTTGATTTGTAGTTTGCTTGATTTGACCATGATGGAGTAAGAAATCAAGTTATTTTTGTGACAGTTCAGGTGTGTTACATTAGATTTTCATATTGATAAAGTTAATTGCATGCTGCTGACAGTATTCTCTTATTTTCAAGATAGGATCAAAGATGTGTAATTGTTGTGTAAACAGGATAAGGTATGATTTCTAGGAACATACATCTATGAAGATGCAATAGTCAGAGTATTAACATTCACCACTTTGCACTTACAGAAGATACTGCATACTTAATTGACAAATAAAACAATGCTGATGCATTTCCAACAATCCACATGAGGATAGAAAGAGTTTTCATAGAGTTTTAAGAGGTACAAGAATAGCATTTCTGAAAGCAAACAGGCAATCACAAACTGTATGAAAGCAATTAGATGAATCATTTTCTCCTCCCTTTCTCACCTCCTTTCCTGCCCTCTTTTATTCAGCAGGGTCAGATTATCAGGGGTGCCAGGCCTATTTTAGCGCATCTGTCATCCTTGCAGCTGTGTAAACTTCACTATTTTACTCACTGAAGATGTTAAAGCCCCCAGGCTCCTGCATATCCCTGTCATTCACAGCAGCTGCTGAGGAGGCTTTCCCAGACTCTAAAATAGCTGTGATCTTGAAGTCAGACCTTAATCTTCCCAGCTTTACCTGAAAGCTCTCACAGGGGAGCTCCGCAGTTGGGCAGCACAGGGCAGAGCCTTTACAGTCCATCCCACTGCTTTCAGCCCAGGGCATCAGGTACCTCCATGGGATAGGGACATCAGCTCATAGGTTAAAGCCCAAACAAGGGAGAACTATGGGTAGGCAAAGAGGACAATTACCCTGGGCTGAGCTTTAAATAGATCTGCTGGGCCGGTGGGCAGGGTAGGACAGTGTGGGGTGGGGGGTCCTAGGTGGGGCTGGTCAGGCTCATCAATGCCCCAGGACCCTGACAGTGCATCAGCTGCACATGTTTTTCCATGCAAGTGGTGGGTTTAGAGCAATAGGTTTCATACAGCTTATGCTTTATGGGATCAGAATTTGGCTTTTAAAACAAAATCTGAGATCAGAGGGGCCTGAAAGCAGGAGCTTCCAGAAGGAAGACAACAAACAGTCAATGGGACTTTGCCCTGGCTTCCCTGCCTGTGCTACTGCACAGGTTTGCACTGCCTTCCTCTACCCTTCCTGCCAAACTCTACCTTCGATTCCCTTGGATCCAACCTGTGTTAACAGGCTGTTTCCAGGCTTGTCTATATCTTTTTAATCCCTAGCTTACCAGACACTAACAAATCTTTTTTTAAAGCATGGATCAGGGCTTCATTGTCAAAATGGCATGAACGTCAAAGCAGTAATCATGACTCCAACTTGCAGTAGTGGTGGCTGTAAAGGTTCATCATGATATTTGTGTAGTTTGTACTGCAGCAAAATCCAGATCCATCCTGTTAATGAAAATAAGAATAATTGTTCACAGTTTGACTGTAGGCACTGGTTAGGCAAGTCTTCTCAAACTCTAAAGATGTTATCTGGAAAATTAAGGAGCTGCAATTGAACTCAGTTTCTGGACAAGTGTGGTAAATACTGAGGAGGTTTATTAATTCATCAAAGCTCCTTGTGAGAGGGTCTAATTCCTTTTCTGGAGGCTGGTATAGAAAGAATTAACTTTCTCCTTCGTCCTGTAGAAATGATCATCACAACTGCCTACCCTGCATGGAGGGAAGAGGCAGCTGTAATGAATTATTTATCTGTAACACACTGTAAGAAGGATGTGCTGTGATTAATTGTAGAGCTGGGCAGGAAATGGCTGCCTTGTCCCAAAAGATTTTTGAGTTTAAAAATGTGTTGCTATTCCACACTGGGATAAAACCAAAACCCTTTGCGAGATCTAAGAAAGGAAGAGAAAACAAGACCCACCTACAGAAACCCCTCATCAGTCATATGTGTAGACCTCTTAAAACACCTGAGAAGAAAGTTCAGTAGAGAATTCATCAGATGCAAACTATCTCATTCAACCTACATACCCCTGGAAAGTGCTTTCAGGAGGAGACCAACATGCAGGAGCAGAGACATGAACCTGGTTGATCTTGTGTGAATGCTGTCTTTGCTGAGCCAGGATGGAGTTTAGATCTTGGCTCTTCCTGCTGTTCATCTCACTTCAGCAAAAATCATGATTGCTTACTGCCTTGGAGAAGCAACTCATTGTTTACACTAACTGTTTCATTTTTACAGCTAAATGCTGCAAAGCTGAATGACCTTTCACAAAACTTTTACCTCTAGGTATAAAATTTTTACCTCTAGATGGGAAACCTTTTCTTAAAAAGCTTACATGGAAGTGCCTTTTTATTTTCTGAATCATTTCTCCCATGTGTCTCATAAGTTAGAAGCCTTTCTCTAGCGCTTTTTTTTTTTTTTTTTTTTTTTTTTTTTTTTTTTTTTTTTTTTTTTTTTTTTTTTTTTTTTTTTTTGTCACCACTTTCAGTGTAGACATGTATCCTGGCCATACAGGAGCGCCATTCTATATTTTTAAGGGAGGCTGAGAACCGATTCATTAGATACAACATAGCAGAAACTTCAGAAGTTGAATATATTCCATCTAAAATAATGTTCTTGTTCCATAAAAGGAACAAAAAAAAGCTTTGCCATATCTTCGATACAGCTGTAGAAGTTCATATTTGACATAGTTTCTCCCCAGGGTATAACTGCGGTAAGGAAAAAAAAAAAAGCTGACTGAGATAACTTGAATATACATACATTAAAAACATATGGTCTTTTTGGTTGCAGGTATGAGCTGGTATCTCCTGAGACTTTTGAGGAGATGTGGCCCATCAGATTGATCCTGTTCCTGGCACTAGTAGAAGGATGTGAGAAAAGCACTGACTGTTTCCTTTGGTCTGTTTAGAGACCAAAGAGACAGAAATAAAAAGCAGTGCAGCAACAATTCTAGAACATTTTGCAAATAAGATGCACTTTGAAGTTTTTTGAACACTGGGACATGTAAAAGGAATGCCTGGTTGAGAAATACATTGAGCCATATGAGCCATATTGTTTCTGAGTCTGCAGAGAACACAGGCTAGCTAAATTTCAGCCTAGTCCAGCCTCTGAGTGGGGGGTGAGCTCTGTTGCAGGCCTTAGATCACAGGTGAGAGACACAACAGCATCATAGACAACACTGACAACCTGCAGACAGGTTGTAATGCTTTTTTCCTTTGTTTTTATTTTTATTTTTTTTCACATTTATTATTACACCAGAGTTGTGATAGTCATTTTCTTATATGGCTCTTGCTGCAACAGTGTGAAGTCCCAAATCAGATTACGAAATCTGTTTGATTTGATACTACATTTGAAAATCAACCAGAACCACTAGGTGGTCCATTTTTTAAGTGAGATGTGACATTAGGAGTGTTCAGTAGCCATGCCCCGTTTTTTTGAACTTTTTGCCTGGTCACATTAAAATGAAAGTCACGGTGCTGATTACAATTATAAAATTTTACAAAATCTTGGACCCCAAGAGATCACCCCACTGAACTGTGTTTTGGAGTCCAGTCTCTTCCGTCATGAGAAAATGGGTTTGATAACCCATTGGGGTCATGTACCTACTCCACTTTTACTCAGCAGAATTTCCAAAGAGAAAGATAAACTATTGTATTGATAGGCTTTTAACACTGTTTCATAATTATCATTGGATTTGATACACTTGGATGTTGAAGGAAATGTTGCCCCACATAAATTATATAATCTATAAATCCATAAATGTGTGCATATTGAAATAATTATACTAATATCTATGCTTAAGATATGGATCTAACACTAGAGATTGCCAGGATTAGAAACTGTTTCCATTATCTGAACAGTAACTGAGCAAAATCTGATCTGAGTAGTCATTAAAAAATTTAGTGATATTTTTATCTGTTTTCAACTACCACTCTAAATTTTATTGTGTTTAATCTAGCTTACTTGTTAAAGGAACATAAAAACAGGCATTAGGAATGTAGATTTATTGTAGCACAGCTGTTAAGATGAAGAGTAATAGTTGGGAAGCCTTAGCTCTCAGATTCTCCGCTGTACTAATATCACCAAAGTCATATTACTGGGATATGGCTGTTTTTCATAGGCTGTATGGGTAGAAGGAACAGTTACTTTTGCCCCACAGAAACAGATCTCCTGATCTACTGACTTCACACATGGGTGTAATTCTGTGCACACCCACAGCAGCATGGATTCATGCATTGCAAAGGTCTTTGTTCTCTGCGTAAGGGCACAAGCACCCAGGTTAGGTGTCACCCATGCTGGTCAGTGTAAGGGTCTCTCTCTAAGGTCAGGACCATGGGCCAGACTGCTTGAGTTAAACATTTTCATAAGGCATGATATGCTATCCTGGTTAAAAATGCCATATTTTTCAGAATAAACTAAAATTTCTTGTGAGTTATTATTTGGCACACTATGCTTTCTGATGACGCATAGTAAAATCTGTTTTCCAGGTGGTGGGAAGTCTGGCACGCTAGTAGAAAAGAAACTGACTATGTTTGTTCCTGTATTTATTTGTTTACTTAAAATGCTGGCTTTCAATCTGCTAATCATCAGAGGCTGTTGCCTTTTGAGGAAACAAAAACACAAGAATGCCAAAATTGTTTATGAAAAGCTCTTGTGAGCCACTGATCTAAATTTTTTCAATATAAAGGAAGCCTTTCCCAGTTTACAAATAGGTCTCAGGACTGTATCTCTGAGATTTTAACACTCTATGCAGGCATAAGTTTAAGCCAAGGAAGAGTCACATGTTGCACAGCTGAGGTTTATTTTGTTCACTTGGCTGGCGCTCAAGAGCAACAAAAAAATTTCCGTATAAAGCTAAAATACAGTAAGACACTGGCTCTGGGAAGCATCTTTTTCCCATATATTGCCCAGAATTATTTGGAGGGCATTTTAGAGATGTGGTTGCGTAGAGGTGTGAATAACAGATGTTGTTTTGACAGGGAGCAGAATGATTTGTCGCTTGGTTCACCTTTCTTTCTTTTAACAGGGTGCCTTTCCCTGGCCAAAGACTCCTTACTTCACTGACATTAGAAAAAATAATAAAAACCGATGGTTGAGATTGAGTGAATCGCACAAACGTACAGCTGCATAGAGCCATTATCGCAAATAGAACAGAATGTGTTTCCCACAAACTTCAGACACCTCTTAATGATAACAGCCATGTCTCCCCTGGGGTTTCTCTCCATACCTATTTTCCCTTGGTCATCAGGGATTTGCAAGTGTTCTCGGGATCTCCTTGGAATTTGGGCTAATAGAGCAGCACAGGACAAATCATAAGTATGATTTATTAGCTATTAGAGACAAGCTCTTGGAACTACAAGGAGGTATTTGCATTTTGTGATTTTGACTGCAAAGACTTTCCTTAAAAGAAGTGGTCGTCTGTTCTCCTCTACTAGTAATTTGTACCATTTTCTGTGTAAACCACAGTTTCCAGGTTTTACCAATAAATAAAGGAAATGGCACACTTTTAAAAGGAGATTAAAATGTGGGGATTGGGTTGCATATTTTTGTTTTCTGGCTTACTGCTGTGTTCTTTCATGGTCAAAATAAACCTGTAAATGCAGCTCATACCATAAACCAGAGTCATTGTTTTGACCCTCAGCAAAGCGTTCCCTGTGCTGTGTTTGTGAGCCAGATAGCCCAGTGAGCCTGGTTTCTTGCCTAAGTTTGGTTTGCAAAAAGGTGTGATTTTCTGTTATTATGTGCTTATCCGAAATATATGAAATCTGTATATTCACATATACCACTTAGGAACAGTAATTTTACAACTTCTTTTCCTCTTGGAAGCCTTCTAAATCAGTATTTTTGTTCTGTTCCAGGCAAAATGGGAACACACAAAAAATTACTTTGTTCATATCACTTTGTAGCCTGTGGCCCTTTGAGCAATAGTCAGTATGCAAAAATTAATATACGACTGAAAGAGAATGGTCTTTCTGTGGCTTCTGATCATGTTTGAGGGAAACGAAGGCCAGGAAATAGTATTTACATAATTTTTGATAAATTATATGGTGGTGGGTATCTACTGAGGCAAGTCTGGAATATTTTGTTTTGATTGCAGTAAAAACTGCAGCTTGTGCTCTTACCTCTATCTGCTTAATCTAAAACCTGTTCCCAACTGCTAGGCATCAAATTGAGCATATGTGAAACACAGCTCTTGGGATTAATGTTAAATTAGTGAATCTTAGACCTTATCTATCATTTATTTGTCTCATTTGTGCATCCATATATATCACAGGCATTTTTATTTAATTATTCAAGAATTGGCACGTGACTTGCATTAGCTCCTTCCTCTGGGTTTCTTGCTGACAGAATGGTGCAAAGGAGCAGTATCTAATCCTCATACAGCTAAAACTGTTTGTGAAGAAGAAAGATCCTATCAAACTGGCCATGTCACGTGAGCAGAAATTACTTAATACTAAGTACCAGTTCTTAGGACAGAATATTGTTGTGTTCATACCAGCAAATTGATTCAGACTGCCATAAAAGAGTTGCAAGGTTTCATCTTAATTTGCAAGTAAATCTCTATATATTCAGTCTATGTCATTTTGATGGATACAGAACTGTGCATCGCTACAAGGCCAGCATATGTATTTATTTATTCAGGAAAATACATGTCATGAAAACACTCATTATGAAAGACTTAATGTGCTCTAATGGCCTGATCTAGCACCACTGAAATCAATGAGAATCCTTCTTTCCATGGTGGTAGTGCAGGGGCATGCCAGCAGTGTAGGAACCATTCCTCTGGCCTAAAGTGCCTAGCACAAGTGTCAAAATCATTAGGAAAATCAAAGGAAGACAAACCAACAACCCCACAGACGTGACAAATTTGGAGGTAACTGAAAATACAGCTGTTTTCTGAAGTTTGCATATGAAACGTATGCTCTGTGAAAGATGGGTCATTCTGGATACATGTCTAGGCTTATTTGTAGTATAAAAAAACTTAGCGCAGCAACAGAAGAGTTGGTAAAAACGTACCTTAAAAACAGCTGAAAAGGGTTGGTTACTACTTTATTTGCCTTTAATATTCAGCTTGCAAGACAAATTTGATTTACTTGAATTTTCATGAATTTTACCAGATTTCATTCTGCTTTAAATACCGTCATCTAAAAAAAAAAATAAAAACAAAAAGGTGGCAGACATTTTATTTCCTGGTTTTTAATGAATGATTGGCCTGCAGTATAAATGCTTGTTTGGTGTCATTAAAGAAGAACTGCAGACCACATATTTTGGTTGCAACTAGTTTAACACAAGTACTTCAGGCCTGAGAATTTTTCAGGGCTACCCCATGAAGTGAATCAGCCCAAGGGACATGAACCAAAACACTATGTACAGAAAGAAAATGTCCCTGTGTGCATGCAAAACTGTAAGCCTCTAGTGTTACTGCCCTTTCCCAGTACAGTCAGGATATGATGTCTAACCTAACACTTGTCTTGGGAAGTCCCTTTTCTAGATACTCACGGGGGAAGGGGGGGGGGGGGGAGTTGCGGGCACCCATCTCCTTGCCTACCTGACCCCGCTCAGCTGTGGACCTGCCACCACAACATCATCACAACTTGTCTGCCCAGCTTTTGGGAGCAGGTTCCCAGGGCTCCCACCAACCTCCGGTGAAGCTGCCATCGGCAGTGGCTCTTCAGTCCCTTGGCAAAAGAGAAGTCTTCATAACAAAGCCTGTAAGCAGAAGGGTGCCTGATGGAATGGAAAGTATTACAGAGAGTAAGTATTCCCCATATTGCAGACTTTCTGACTTGAGACATCCATCTTTATCTTCTCTCTGTGTTCCTTCTACCCAGCAAGCATCCAACAAAGACAGACAGCTGTTGGTGTCTGGTGCTGGCTTCCAGATGGGGACCCAGTGCATCTCACAGGTTCCCCTGAGGTCCATCTCCTCTGCTGCTATAATTTGTTCTTCACTCCAAATTCCAACACCCAGCAGAAGTCCTGAGGAAAGACCTGTCCAAAATAAAAGACTTGTCCACAAATAAATAAAATCACACCCACATAAATCCAGATGTCATTACTCTCCATGTTGTTGTTATGCATTCTCAGTCACAGATGGGAAAAAAGTCTTAAATGTGGCTCTTTCATCCACTTTGATACTGTTATTTTAGTTCTGTGAAAGATGAACTCAGGGGAAGTAAGGATCACTGGTGAATTTTGCACTTGTATGAGGTAATCAGTCATTGCCAATCTTTTTTGAACAAGTATCCAAGTAAAAGACCTAGGAATCCTCTTGGTCTTTTGTTGGCAGAAGTCTATGGTCAAACCCAAGCATCCTCCTGTGCTTTAACAGGTCTTGAGATTTTGAATGTGGTAAGATTTGTTGCAAACTGATTTAACGCGGCACATTTTGTTAACCATAAAATACAATGAAGCCTGAGAAAGCTGGATGAACTGAGAGTCTGGCTCTAGACACTGTAAGAGGCTTTACACTGTCCTTGCCTGAGCACACGTGAGAGGTGCTGGGAGTCAGCAGAGTGGCTGCTGGCCGGTCCCGGGACTCCCAGAGCCTCTGCAAAGAAAATCCCAGCACCTCTGTAGTTCGAATGGCATGAGGTGCTCCTCCAAAGACTTTTTTTCTTTTAAAATTTCCCCTGACAGTTATTAAACAGATTTTTAACTAAATCAGGCACATCAGGGAAAAGAATGGGGATGAATGAGGAATAAATACAAGCATAAACTCTTTTTTGCATCAACTTTGCGAAGGGCAGAGCAGAAGACAAGGACACTTTTTTCAAAAGGGGATCTTGGACTCATACTTGTAGCCGTGTCCATCCCTGTCCCCTCCCGTGAGAGGAAATTTCCTCCTCCCCTCTGCTTCTAGGGGTTTTTTCCCTTCTTCTGCACCAACTCCGTCTGAGCCTACGGATCTCTCTTTTCAAATGCAAAACGAAGAAGGGGTCGGGACAGTTCCCCGTGCACCCAGTGGAGGTGGCGGAGCCGCTCGCTGCCCTGCCCGGGGGAGCGAACCTTCTCCATAATCTCCCCGAGGCGCCCGCCCGCTGCTCCGGCCCAGATCGAGACACTTTTCCCTGAATCCTCATAAATAAAACTATACATAAAGTTGCAACAGAAAAAAAGCAACAGGGCTGCACCGCCGCGGTCCTGCATGAAAGGACCCCCCGTGTGCCGCGCCAGCCGCAGGTTCCAGCCCAGCCCCGACGCCCCCGGGGGCCCCTCCGTGGGGGGCGGCGGCGCCTCAGGCGGGGCCGCCCGGGGCAGCGGCGGGGCCGGCCCGCGCCTCCCGCTCCCGCTTCTTCTGCTTCATGCGGCGGTTCTGGAACCAGACCTTCACCTGGGCGTCGCGGAGGCGCAGCGAGCGGGCCACCTCGAGGCGGCGGGCCCGCGACAGGTACCGGCTGAAGTGAAACTCCTTCTCCAGCTCCGTGAGCTGCCGGGTGCTGAAGCTGGTGCGTGCGGGGCAGGCGGGAGGTTCCCCCCCGCACGGCGCCGCGCCGCCTGCAACGCCGAAAAACACTGCGCTTCAGCGGGGGCATAGGCAGGGGGAGGGAGCGGGGCGGGGGTCGGGGCCGAGGCAGGAGAGGGGCAGAGGGAAGCCGGGATGGGAGCAGCCCCCCCCCGCTCGCCGCCGCCCCACTCACTTCTCCTGGGCGGGCTCCGCTTCGCTCGCATCCACTCGAAGGTGCGGGGCGCCGCCGGAGCCGCCGCGGGGGCCGGGGAGTCGGGCGCGGGGACGGCCCAGGGGCAGGGCGAGATGCCCCGCAGCCCCCCGCCGAGGCAGGGGCAGGGGCGGGCGGAGTCCGGCGGCGGGGAGCGGCCGCTCTCGGGAAGGATGGACGTGGCGTATCCCGGCGGTCCGGCTTCGCGCGACGACCGGCTGCCGGGGCCCGGCGCCGCCGCGAGGGTGGCCGCGTACCCCGCCGCCTGCGGGGGGGGCGCGGCGCTGGCCGTGGTGCCCAGCGCCAGAAAGGCGTCGTCCCCTCGCTGCGGGTATGGGGCCCCACGGCACAGCCCCGGCGGCAAGGCGAGGGCAAAGTACCCCAGGTCCATGGCCCGCGGGGCAACACCGCTCCCCATACCTGCCCGTAGGGGCAATATTGCCCTAATAAGGGCCGGGAGCGGGGCGGCACGTCCTGCCCCGCGGCCAATGGGAGCCCGGCGGCGGGAGCCCGCACCGGGGGTCCCGGGAGCCGCCGGCTCCCCTGCCCACGTCCGGCTGCCCAGGGCCGGCGCGAGGCTCAGGTGGGCAGTCCTCCTGAGCACTCCCGGGATCCCCCCGGGACAAGCCGCTTCCTCTGGAGTCGACGGAATCGCCGCGCACTTGGAACGTTTGCCGGGAGTTTAGAGGTGGGTGAGCCGGCGCTTTCTCGCAGCCTGGCCTTCCGTCCGCGGGTACGTCTGCCTCTTGCCCTGCTGCCGGCCAGGCTCCTGGAGACTCCCATGGGAGCCCACGAGGTCCCGAGGAGCGGCGGCGCGTGCAGGCACACCCAGGCTGTCCAGACCCTGAGGCTTAAGGCGGTTGGGAGGGTTGTTGTTGCACCTCATGGCACTTAATGGTCTCGTTCCATCAGATAAGTGCTCTGCAGCCTCCCAAAAGTGAATCCCCGGGCTCACCCCATTAATGGACTTTCATTTTTCCCTTGGCAGTTCGGCATTGTTTACTGAGTGTTTGCCGTTGGCAGAGAGCGCATCAAGTTGCGCTGCCCAGCCAAACGTTCCAACTCTCTCTCTTGGTTTTTATCCCTACAGAGTTGCTGGAAGCAGGAACAAGGTGGAGGAAGTGAAACCTGAACTCTGAAAATAATTGTCTTTCCCTAAATGTCTCCAAGTGACACTTGATCATCCAGTCGGAGCCACACTTATGTTTGATTTGGATAATGATGGGTTTCATCCAACACCTCAGCTGATAACCATGCGTCAGTGCAGTTCAGAACAGAAAAGGACGTGCTGGGCAGAGCATGCTTGGCCTTCGAGGACTTGAAACTGGACAGACAAGCAACATGAAGAAGGGCAGTATCATTCTGCTTCAAATTAGACATGCTGCCTTCTAATTCTTAAGAAGTGGATGTGATCTCAGCTGGGAAGTGCAAGGGTTGTACTTTATTTGAAAAAATATTTCTCAATAAATGCAAGAAATTTAAATGCTTTCATCCATCATCCAGTGCTTCCACTCAACAGCTACAAGTTCTCAGCCAAAGTGCTATTTGCTGTGGTCAGAAAGAGGCCATAAATTTTGGGAGGACCAAACATGGTGCCATGGTGCCAACAACCCAGAGGCAGCCAAAATCCCCAGAGAAGGAAAAATTCCGTTGGGTCTTCTGCAGATTTCAGAGGGCTGGGCTGATGACAAGGAAGGGACACTGCAGGCAGACAGACCATTTCATTGACTCAGCCTCAACTCTTTACTGTAGACAGTTATGCTCTGCAGCTCAGCCCCAGTTGCCCCACCATTACACCCGGCTGATGATTCAGAGCAGGTCTGTTTGGGTTTTTTCCTGCAGGGGCCCTGAGAGGACACATCTCTGGGACAGACACAAGCCTGCAAGCACTCAGGAGCATTTCCCTGCATATGGGCTCTGACCAGCAACATGGTCTTCTATCAGCCCCATGTTCTCCCCAGCTCATATTGCCCACCTACTATAAAACAACTATTGCAGAACAAAGACTGGCTATACAGATTACTGCTTTAAGGTTGGACTTCAAGTTTACAGGCACAGCAGTCACTGAAAACCCAAAACCCTGAAGCTACATGTTCTTCTGGCACAGACTTGTTCACTCTTACGAGCTGTGCTGCCCTGCTGCACTAGTAATAGAGTATCACCTAAACTTCCATTTTCAGAGCTATGAATTAGAAAAACAATTTAGATCAAATGCACCTTGTTGGGAAACATACATTCTGAGGGGTTGAATTCTGGATGATGCAAACTTGCTCAGCACACCCATGGCAATCAGAGCAGTTTGGAAAATGTCATCTTCTGAAAAATCAGAAGCCTGGAACACCAGGCTTTCTCTTCAGCAGAGAAAAGGTGTCCATGCAGGAGAGTATCTGTGCTCTTCAGTCTCCTCTGCTGTAAAAACTCCTGCCCGCAGGGAAGGAAAGAGAATTGCCTCTACAGTAGGGTTGCTGCTTTACTTGAGTCTTCTGTTTGCAGAACACAACTGGTTTTATTACGCCTAAGACTGTTTTAAATGCTAGAAGAGCTGTCTCTGTTCACACCAACATATGATCTTTCCATTTACCCAGCTGGATTCTGCTACCAAGTTTCTTGTTAATTACCTGTTTGTTTTTGCAGGACTGTTCAAGTGTGTCAAACGCAGAAATCAGTGGCTAAATACAGGCAAAGCATCTCTTCTTGATGTCCCGGCTTTTGAGGGAGGGCTTTTTCTACACCTCTGAATTTCACAGTGTTCAGACTTAAATAGCTAAGTTCCAGTGATACAAAGTAGAACAACTGCAGTTGTTTTTTTTACAAGGAGTCTAATGGGAGAAAGGAAGGACTCCCTGGAAGTCAGAAGGAGGAAAAAGAAAAGTGGGTTAAGAAGAAGAGTGTGAAGAACATGATGCTGTCAAAGGCAGTTTGAGAATGGCTGTATGAGCAGTGGAGTGAAGGCATTAGTCAGGGAAGCTGCTGGGGCAAAAACCTCTGTGAGAACAATAGTCCAAATGAATCCTTGTGTCACCATGTTTCTGGAAACGTGGGCCACTGCAAAGCCTGAGATAGCCACTGTGAAACCAAGACATGATGTAGGAAAAAGCCTGGCCAAAAAGCCCTAGGTGGTTACAGACACTTACCAGCAATGCCTTAGGGAAGCTGCTTGAGCAGCATATGTGTTGAAGGCAAGGGCAGCCCTAAGCCACAGACACCCCTTTGAGATTGGGACATGTTGCCTTTCCTCTCTGGAGCAAGACTCCCCCCTCTGCACTTGTCACAATAACTAACTAACAGGAGATCAAACATATCCCTCCTCAGCCCCCAGACCTGGAAGGTCAAGTTCAAGCATAGCCTTGCCTCTCTGCTGGCACAACACTGCCAGCGGGAGGAAAGCTGATTCTCAGTGGTACCTGGGGATGATGTACATCCATGGTGCGGAGACAGCGGGTGGGCATCCTGAAGAGAGGTAAGCAAACACTCTGGATTTAAGCATAAACCTGTTAACACAGACAAACCACGAAAGGCCCCTGACGTAGGGTCTCAGTCCTGCCCTGCCATGTTACTCCATGGCTCTCGGGCCTTGGGGCTGGGTTGTGCTTCTGCTAGATGGGATTTCTGCTCAGGTCCCAGCTGGCTCAGGCCCAAGCAGAAGCAGGAGGAATCAATGTCAAGTAAAAAGTGCTCTTTGTGTGATTGATGGCCTTTAATAGAGCCAGCCCACTCACTCCCCTCCCAGCCCCACTCCCAGCAAGGACCACAGCTACCCACTGCTGCTTCTCACAGGAGGACACAGAGATGTTGCCCATTCAGGGATTAACTTGCCACTCAATCCTTGGAAAGTGACTACAGTGAATGGAGCTCTGATCAAGCCCATCATGCACTTTTTAAAAGCAGAGGTCATCATGTGGTGCCCAGCCAACCACCACAGCCCTAATTGCCCCAGCAGCATCAGCCCCTTTGAGCTGCCTGTCTGGCTCCAGCTTTTGTTCCCAGGCAGGTCTGCAATGGCAGTGCTGGATGTCTGGGCCTGTCCAGTGTGCAGCACACTGTGCCTTCACCAGCCTGCCATTTGTGTGCAGCCGCTGTGCACACATGGTAGGCTGACACATAGAAGGAGGGCATTGCAACCTGCAGCTCCTTCCCTCTCTTGTCAGCCGACAGTTGTGATCAAGGCAACTTTCTAGTGGTAGACCAGCAGACCCATACCCTTTGCCCTGTTTTTTTTCCCTAGTCAACTAGACCCTTTCATGCCTGGACCAACCAGCAGGCTGTTTCATTGGTCTTCTAGTGGGGTTGAAGGGATGCAGAGTAGTCAGTGGTGGATCCTGCCTTCAGAATTCTTACCATGTAGCTCCAGTGACCCAGCTGGTCCCCAAGAAATTCAGGGAACTTCTAGTAGTTGCTGGTAGGCTCCCTCTTTCTTAGCCAGCCTCCCCCCTGCCTGTCCTTGCCTCCTGGGTGTACAGCCAGCTGCCTCTTCTTCATCTTTGGACAAGGTTGCTTGCAGCCCCAGGTGACCCAGGTGTGGTTTCATAATGGCAGCCGTGTAGGATGCCATGGAGTCCCTCCCTGGCCTTCCCAGAGACCAGGGCTGGAAGCCTGCACTGTTTACCCGTGAAGCACTTGCTAATGGAGCAGCAGATATTTGGCTTTGTTTTCCCAGCCCTGCACAAATGACACCTACAAGACTGTGATATTTCTGGGAGCCCCTGGCTGTGCCTGTCTAGGTTCCCCTGCCCTGGTGCTGCTCACCAGGCCAGAGGCAGTGGGACATGGATGAGGCTCCCTCAAAAGAAGCAGGGTGCAGAGGGGCAGTTCAGCCCCACACTGGCTCCAGGGAGGTAACACGAAGCCTCATCTGCTTTTTGCAGCAGGGAAACAGCTGCAAACCCATTAAATCCATTACAGTGGGTTACTTGAAGGCCAAACCAACCTGCTAATCTGAACAGGAGAACCTGCATGGCCTTGGCGAAGCTTGGTGCACTCCTGACATCTCTCAACCAGTGCTGTCAGCAGCTCCTTATCCCAAACACTGCAGCAGCACTGCCAGCATTTAGAGGCCCTGACTCAGTAACCCTTTTATGGGTCTGGAGCAGATGGAGGGAGCAGGTAAGGAGAGGAAGGGGTGCTATGGCTCCTATTTGTAAAGAAAGGCAAGGGTAAGATCAGACCCAGGCCTGGCCTTGGCTGAGGAGTTGTGTTTTAAATAGGTGACTGGAGTTCATCACATCAGATGCTGTTGCAAAGGAGCAAAGTTCCTATTGAGTGTGAAAGGGGGTTGTTTATAATTTATGGGTTTTAAATGATGAGCCAAGAAAAAGTCTGGCTTGTGCCAAAGTGTATTTCTCCTCTGGATTGCTGATGCTTGTACAAACATTGTAAAAATGCCAGTGATCTCGCTAAAGTAACATTACTTCTAATAATTAGGTTATCATCACAGACTTCTATCGCATTACAAACAAGACGCCTCTGCCAGAGTCATGGAGAAGAAAGTGAATTTATTTACAAGAAGATTCCCCCTTGCGCATGCTCCTCCTCCTCCTCCCCCACTGCAAGTCTGCAGACCCCGTCTTTCTGCTCAATATTAAAATAATTCAGGGCAGTGTGCTGCAGTAACACTGTGTTTGTGGTCAGGGTTCCTCTGAAATCCCCTTCTTCCTCAGATCTGGGAAGGGCTATCTGTAAACAGCCTTTTCTTTCTTAGCAGATTTAATGAAGGACTAACAGTGTAAGTCAGAGCAGACACTGAAGAACAGCCTACAGAGCATGAAGCAAAAGGGAAAAGAGCACTGGGCTACCCTGCAGAAATGCTGGTGCCTAGATGTTTCACAGACAGAAGTAGGTGATGCAAAATATACTGTGTTTTCAAGAACACACAAAAAAACCCTACATGGACAATTTCAGTTGTGGGTACATTGATTACAGAAAGTTTTGAAGAGACAAACATATATATATTTATGTAATATTATATAAGTATAAATCATGAGTAGTTTTTAGCATTACTTTTTATGTTGTTTGTACATTTTGTTTAGTCCTGGATGGAGTTTCTAAGAAACAATTTGTGTGAAAACTTCCATAGAAAGCAGTTCTAGGGCTTAAAATGGTTAAAATATGTCTCCAAAAAAAAGTAGTTTATTCTGTTCTGTTTTGTTTGCAGATCTATGAAACTTATATCTGAATTTGTTTGGTTAAAAGTGAAATTTAACAAAAGACACACTTTTCAATTTAGCACTGCATTGTTAAAATCGCCCAGAGAGGAAAATAAAACCCTAAGTAATATTTTGAATTGTCAGTTATCAGCCGAACAGAAATACCAGATGGTGAAGAAGAAAGAAGGGATGGGAAAGAAAAGAAGAAAAAATAAAGAAAACTTGTCTGTGTTGACCAGGATTGGAGGTGGTAAAATATTTCACACAATAGGAATGCCAGGTCCTGTCATTAGAGGATGGAGTAGGAGCTGCAGTGTTTGTCAGAAAGTGACGCATCAGACACTTTAGTGAGGAATACAGAAGTCTGGATTAATCTTTAACTCAACACTTTTAGAAAGAGATAAGAATGCTTTTCTCAGAGCGACATGTACTGTCAGGAAGAGACTTTAATAACAGTGTTTACAAAAGAAATAATTCTGTAAATCCAGCGAGGGGTTCGATACAGCCATGTAACTACAGAGGAGGAAACACAAGGGTTCAGAGCATCGTTCCCTCTTTTTTTTTATCCTAGTTTTTTATCTTTTTTTTTTTTCCCCTTCCCCTTGTTAACTGTCCTGTTCGTGTCAGAGGGAGGCGGCGGTGCCCCTCTGCCGCGGCCAGGCGGGGCAGGACCGTACTCGTCGGGCTCTCGTCGCTCTCGGGGGAGCGCGGCGGCAGCACCCGGCCTCTGCCCGCACCCCGTCTCGGCGTCTCCCTTCGGCTGTGTGTATCTGATTGTCAATTTTCTTTCAAAGTTTATTTTTATGAAAAAAAAAAAAAAAACACAAAACCAAAACAAAACCAAGAGGAAAAGCTTGGGCTTCCAAAGATGTCTAAAAATTGATTTATGGTTAGTATGAAGACAACAGTATAAAAATAACAAAGGAGGCGGCAGCTGCTGCACGGATTGCTATGGAGACCCTAATGAAATTAGCACTATCAGAGGGTTTCTAATTTTTTTGCGCTCTAAGCTTCTAATTTCTATTTCAGATAGCCAGAGTGTAATTAAAAAAAAAAAAAAAAAAAAGCCCACCGAAATAATAATATGTGCGATAGATACCCAGCCAATAAATAAATGTTAACCTCACCGAGGTTTTTGTATGCAGGATTTGATCTGAAACAAGATGGCCAATAGCTCCGCTTTGTAGATTGCCTCATCAAAGCGGCTGAGCTTCCAACCAAAGGTGGCTTCACCCGGCCGAGCCAGCTGCCAGCCAAGCTACCGAGGCGCTCGAGTGGGGCCGGCCTGTTAGAAATAAATACTTTAAAAATACTCTCAATATTTTTTTAAGTGTAACGGCTCTTTGTGTGATGCCACAGTTTGTTTTACTCTATTAATGATTTACGACTTGCTGTCTCAATTAATCCTTACATAAACTACAAACACCAGCCACTGTTACAACTGTTCAAGACTACTCTCTCAACTAGCTCAGACCGATTATACTAAATAGGTGAAATGTAAGTCACCAGGGACCTGAATCGCTCTCCCGAAGTATTGGTGAAGAATCTCTACAAATAGCCACATAAATACATTAAGACGAGGATAAATAATCAGTGATACAAAAAATGTCTCGCTTAAAATAATAAATACATATCATTTAGTCCAATGTGATCCTTACGTTACGGAGGAATTCATAAATTAATTTCTCTGAAATAAGCTTACACGCGGGCGAGTTCCCACGGCTCACGACTGGTCTAAAACACCTCAGCATGACGCGCTGCTAACACTACGGCATCTCTAAGACTTACCTTCAAGTACATCATTACCAGCTTATCAGTCCCTGGGTTGGCAGTATATTGCACTGTCATGCTTAAAAGAGCTCTAAGAGAAAGGCTCCTGCTCACGGAGCTACTCGGGGGTGCAGAAAAAAGAAGGGAGCTGCTAGGGGAGACAAATCCACTAATACTGTTGGCACTCGAGAGCACAGTAACACTGTCCCGTCAGAAAAGTGAGGTAATGGAGAGGGGAGCGGGCCCCGCCGGCCGCCACCCCGCTACAGATGCGTGAGCTTGGGCGCCTCCTGCATCCGTCCCTGAGAGTTGTGGTGAGAGGAGAGGTCCGTGTAGGTAGGGTGGGGGTCGCAAGGTCCGTGGTGGTGGCCGCCGGGGATCTGGGCGGCGCAGCTGTAGTCCACGCTGGCGGAGGAGGGGTGCTGCAGGTGCCCCAGGTTGAACATGGGGCCTGAGGCTGGCATCGAGTCCACGAAGTTGCCCCCTACGTAGACGGGGCTGCCCTGCAGGCTGGGGTTGGCGAAGCCGCCGCCGCCGCTCTGCATGGGATGGGGGTCGTACTCCGCGCCCGCGTAGCGCTTCTGCTGCGGCAGGCAGCTGCTCAGCGGCGCCGTGTAGGCGGCCAGCCCGTACATGCTCTGCTGGGACTTAGCGAAGGAGGTGGGCGAGGGCGCGTCGTAGCTGAGGCTGTTGACGCCGGGAAGCTGGCTGGAGTAGCCGACGTGGTTTGGGCCGCTCAGGGGGGGGCTGCGGTCCGGGGACTGTCCGACGGGGGAGTGCATGATGCCTTTGGCTTTTTGGTCCTTTTTGTACTTCATCCGGCGGTTCTGAAACCAGATCTTGATCTGCCGCTCGGTCAGGTTGAGCAGGTTGGCCATCTCCACACGGCGCGGTCGGCACAGGTAGCGGTTGAAGTGAAACTCCTTCTCCAGCTCCACCAGCTGCGCGCTAGTATAGGCTGTGCGCACCCTCTTGGAGGCCGGCCCGGGGGGGCTCTTGTCCTCGCAGCTCTCTCCTGCGGGGAAAAGGCACAAAGAGACGTTGGTCTCCCCAGAAACTCCCCCCTCCCCTTCCTCCCGGGATCCCTCGGAGTCCCGCCGTCCCCTCTCGCTCTGCCGGCGCCCAAGGAGTGGGCACAGGGAATCCGGGGTGGCCTCCCCCCCTCTCTGCCCGATATACACACCCTCCCGCGGGTAGCTCCCCCCAGAGACCCCCAGCGGCCACCCGTCCAGGCGCTGCCAAGAGCCGTCGGGGCTGCGCCTGCGGCCGCTGGTCTGGTGGGGGAGCGAGGCGGGAGCACCCAGGCTGCCCCACCTACAGCGCCCGGCAGGGCCGGGACCCCCGAGCGGGGGATGGAGGCGATGGCAGCTGGAGGACTAGGGGACAAGGCGCGGGACCAGGGGGCTTTGGCCGAGGGGCTCAGCCCCGCCCTCCCGGCCAAACAACGGACCGGGGAGGGGGTGTTGGGCTACCTGGGGGGGCGCAGGTGGTTTTCTGCTTGGAATTCTGCCGGGACTCCTTCATCCAGGGGAATATCTGCTTGCTGAGAGTGGCGGTGGCCGAGCCCGAGGAGTTCGGGCCCCCTTTGGCTTTTTTCGGAGGGGGCACGCTGGGAGGGGGGTTGGGCGGGGAGGAAGGCGGCAGGGCCGGGGGCTGCTGCTCGCCCATCCCCGGGGGCTGACTGCCCCCGGGGCCGCCCCCGCCCGGCCGCATGCAGCTCCCACTCAGCTCGCTGCCCTTGTGGGCCGGGGCGCGGCCGGGCGCCGAGCCCTGGACGGAGCAGGCGGAGCCGGGGTACTCGCCGTCCAAGCCGGCCTGGCCGTAGGGCTGGTGGGCCGCGCCGTAGGGGTAGGCGTCGGCCTTGCTGTAGGTGTAGCCCCCGAAGAGCCCCGCGTTGTCATAGTAGGCGGCTTTCTGCATCCTCTGCTCTGCGATCGCCGAGGCCCGCGGCCCCCGCTCAAATAACATTGACCGCCGCCCTGCGCCTCACGTCGTCGGCCCAGGCCACTCGCAGCCACCTGGGGAGGGAAACAGCAGGGACACAAAAAAGGCTCAAAAAGGAACCCTTCACTCCAGCACCTTCAGCCTCAACCTCCCCACCACGGGAGGACTGAGAGACATCAAGGAAGGAGCAGAGGACATCAAGAAAAGAGCAAGAGACACCAGATTAGGAGCAGGGAAGGACCAGGGTCATCAGGCAGGAGTCCATGCAAACTGGGGCACCCCAGACAGAGAGCAGAATACACGAGGGAAGAACCGGGGCACAGCAGTGAAAGAGTCACCCAAGAGCGATGGTTCAGGGGGGAACGGGGACACATTGGCAGGACATCTACAGGCCACCTTTTGAGGCATTTTGGGGCATGTTTCATTGCTTTGTTTTGTCTTTGGGCCGTTCCCTCTCGAGTTTGGCTAGATCGTCCCCCGCGGTTCTAGGTAAGGGCTCTCAGTGAGCAACTGTGCTGGGTGGTGTCCCCAGAGACCCACTGGCCCATTTCGGCCGGGAGCCCCCGCGCCCCCCGCCCCACACGCGTGCGCACGGCCGTGCATGGCTGACATGATGGATGGAGCCCGGGCTGCGGCCGGGCAGAGGCAGAAAAATCCCGTCCCCTTTGAAAACCCGCCCTTCTTCTTCCCCTGGATTCCTCCACAGTTAAAGTATAACCGGCACCATTCACTCTCTTCACTTTGCACTATAAAGGAAGTCGCAGGTCAGCTCCCCTATTTTAATTCTGTGATTAATTAAATTTCCTCACCCAGCGTTTCTCGTCCCTTTTATTTGTAGCCAGTAGAAAGAACCTGGGACATTTGAGATCATTTTTAGAGGGTTCTTTTCTTTTTCCAGCCTGCAAACTTATGACGCTCCCCTGTGCGCCCCCCTAGCTCCCACATCAGGCTGCTCACACCGAAAACGCAAGGTCCCCCTAGGGCAGATATATTGGGGCACTGCTGTTACCTTCCTCCTTGCTGCTCCCAAAACTTCTCTGCTTTTTGTACAAGATGGAAACTGTTCCGCATTTTTGTTGCGGCTTTTTAATATTGCCTCTTCCTATTTTTCTTGTTGGATAGGGCTTTTCTCCGACTTTTTTGGTAATTTTGTAAATTAACACAGACTTCACCTGGCAATATAAGTGTATCTTAAGACTTGTTGTATTTCTGCAGGATTTAAGTCTATTAAAGTACCAGAGAAGAGTAGCTAGAAATTTTTGAACACTGTCCGATAATTATAATTATCCAGCCTATACTTAAACAGTGCTATCGCAGTACTCCTCTTTCTTCCCCAGCAA
Source organism: Empidonax traillii (assembly GCF_003031625.1). Classification (NCBI taxonomy): domain Eukaryota; kingdom Metazoa; phylum Chordata; class Aves; order Passeriformes; family Tyrannidae; genus Empidonax; species Empidonax traillii. Next base: position 123,986 of record NW_020955235.1, read on the forward strand.
TTGGTCCCGCCAATTGTTCTCTAAAATTCACCGGGAAACACATTTCTATAAGTAAAAATAACCTCAGCGAGTTGAGATCTGCGGCCCCTATTGCAGGTTTACCCCGTGTCACAAACAGCCGGAGTCCTTTTCTTCCCTGAACAAAAGCTCGGGGTGATCTTTGAAGCTGATGGAAACGGGGAAAGAACTGTATTTCTCTCCTGGAAAATTTCAGTTTAAAAAGTCTACGGGAATGGACGATGGCCATACAGATGAGTTTTAATGTGCTGTGATAATCTGGACGAGTCTTGAAAGTATTTTTGTCCAAATATCTCTGTCACTCGTTTCCCACTTCTATAATCTACATTTTCGAGAGCAGTCTGGACTGAGGACTTTTGTTAGCACAACACTGCCTTAAACGTAGGCTTTTATGTGCCTTGTGAAATATAGTTCCCAAAAGAATACGCAGAATCTTAAGAAAGAATATTGCTGTTAAGCTGTTAAAAGCCTTATTTCTTTTCTGAAATACCAACTGCTTGTGAACTCTGCTTGAACCTAAAAAGGAGGCTATGGGCCATAAATCACATGGACAATGCTCAACTGTTTGGTGGCTCATCTCTAGATCTTAAAAAGAGAGAGAGAGAGAAAGAGTGAGACCTTTCTAGGGTTTGATTTTTCTACGAGTACAAGGCCCGGGGTGATGTTTTTATAGGTAACACCAAAGCGGGGGCTCAACACTTGGTGATTTGACCAGAAGCAGCCTCTAGGGAAAAAAAAAAGAAAAAAAAAAGAAAGAAAGGAAAAAAAAAAAAAAAAAAAAAAAAAAAAAAAAAAAAAAAAAAAAAAAAAAAAAAAAAAAAAAAAAAAAAAAAAAAAAAAAAAAAAAAAAAAAAAAAAAAAAAAAAAAAAAAAAAAAAAAAAAAAAAAAAAAAAAAAAAAAAAGGGGAAAAAAGTGACATCCAAATGGTGAGACCGAGCTGTGGGAGGTGGGCTTGGAGGCACCGAGGGTAGGAAACCGCGAAGTATCCATGTCTGTGTTTCAGATTTCCCTTCCTCCTCTCCAGAAAGGTTTAACCTCATCTGAACTGTTAGGCGTTGCACATGATAATGAGACTTTTTGTCCTGCCACTGGTTCCAGCGCTTTTGGGGGACATCGACCCTCTCACATCTCTGACCGGGGAGCAGCCGGGAGCCCACGCGTCCACCCGCGCGTGTGTGCAGAACGCAGCTGGCCCACACTGACACCGGCCCGGCGCTGCCAGGCGCTTTCCTCCCGACACTTTTGTATTAAGCAGTTCTCTACTAAAACTTCCACTACACTTAATTCTGCTTCGGATCAATATCTAATATGATACCGAATAAATAAGAGGCGGTGAGAGCGGGCAGCGAAGCGGTTATTAAAGCAGCCGGAGCTCTCAGGGTGCATATCAATGCACCTGTCATTGCGGTTTGTAACAAAATTTATGACTGCTAGCGCCGTGGCAGTAAACGCTCCGGCCAGGAATGAAAAGGAAAACACTTCCCAAGCCCCGGCACTTTCAGAAGTGCAAAGCAGCCGGCGCGTAGGAGGGAGCCCGGCAAAAGAATCCCCCGCTCGGCACGTTTCCCGGTCGCCGGCCTGGGGCAGCCCTGTATATAAGGAAAGCGCTGGAGTCGCCACCGGACCCGGCCGCGGGCTGGGCACCCACAGCTGGGGCTGCACTTGAGCCTCAGCCTGGAGATGTCTCGTCTTTGAGGGCGCTGAGAGCTCTGGGGAGCGCGAAGGGGCCCCGCGAGATACGGAGCAGTGGCCGCTGTGGGGCCTCTTAGACCAGCTACGGAGTCCCCTCAGGGAGCCACCCGCTTCCCGCGGCTGGGTCCAGGGCTTGGCTGCTCCCCAGCCAGGCTCGGCTCCCGCGGAGCAGGGGCCGCTTTCTACGGGTTGTTCTTTATCTGACGTGGGGGGCGGTGGCGCGCCCCGGGTGCCGCCGGCGAGGGCTCGACCGGGAGCCGCCGGGCCAGGCTGTGCTCCCTGCAACAGGCCTGTCGCGATAGGGGAAGTGAGAGATGGATGCAAAAGGAAATTTAGAGAACTCACCACACTTATGTTTTTTCTTGGTTTTTGACTTTAACTGTGTGAGTAGGATCTTCAGGTTCCTTTGGATAATCCGTGGGCACGGACCTGCAACAGAAGTGATAACTCTCAGCGGAAACTGCTTTGTTTTGGACTTTCTTCCTTAGGACTTTGTTAATAAATGCACATCTCGTCCTCAGCCCCTCACCGTATCTCTCCGTCCGCGTCAGATCTTTTACCAGACAAAGGGCAGATGTTTCTCTTCATTTATTAATAGCACTTTGAGAGAGGCGGGGAGCAAACAAACGAGCAAAATACTCCGGTTGCGGGTCGGACCCAGGTAGAGCGGCCTGCAACAGCCGCTCCGACGGGCCCCGCACCCCGGCGGCGAAGCCGCGCCTGCCTCCCCGAGCACCCAGCGCGGGCCGAGACGCGGAGAGGCAGCGCACCAGGGTCCAGGAACGCCTTTGCAGGGGAGCTGCGGGCACCTTCGATGGTCACAACCACCGTACCCGCATCCACGACCCGCGGAGCTCTCGGCGGAAACGAAGCTAGCGCGAGTTTCTCTCCATTTCTCCCCCCAGACCCCAACTAAGACAGACAGAAAGATAAGCGAAGAAGCCCCAGCACTGAAAATACACTGCAAACATTTACGTCTCGAAATTAGTATTTTGCGTTTGGCTGCGCAATGTGTCGATTCAGGACTTTAAGAACTTAAGAGTGCCAGAAAATCCCCCACAAAGAAGCCCAGGTCATTATAAAGACGATATCTAGCCACCATAAGCCTTTGAAATGACCTTTGGCTCGTACAGCAATAACTCACCACTTAATGAACAACCAACGGAAGCGCCTCCGATAGCTCACAACACAACAGACCTTACAACTTTCCACCAAGTCTTCTCTCTCCCTAACCAAACTCAGTAGGATGCTACATTCCCCTTCCAAATCACCTTAATTTATGCTGGCAAACAGGAGTGAGGGAAGTGGAGCTTCATGATTACACATGATGCTCTCTCAGGTTCCTGGCCCGGGCCTGTCCTGGTAACGTCTTATATAATATATTCACGTGGGCGTACGTCAACTTTAAGTGCCTTATTTTTTTTTTCAAGATAATTCATTAGAAATAGGCACTTTACAGGGTGTATGAAGGCAGCCTAAGTTGGGTTGCACCTTAGCCCCTGAGCGGAGAGATTATAATGTTGCAAACCGAGTTATTGTTAGCCGCTGTTGATTAACACGGTAAGTTTTCATTTTGTGCTTAATTAATTATCGACTTCTCATCCCTTTCCGTAGCAGCTTCTCAGCCTCACAAGCAATAGGTTTCTTGCTCTAGACGTGCTTTGTTTAGACAGAGCTTGGCCAAATACCAAGATTTCCACGGCCACAGGAAGAGCCCGCAAAGTTTGTACTGCGAAGAGAGGAGTCCGGGCATGCTGGAGTTGTGCTCGGCTCCCAGCGCTGGGAGAAGACATTGCCAGAGCTAAACCCAGGGAAATCTTTAGAATTATTAAGGCATGGGACCAATATAGGTATTATTGAAATTTTAGGTGAAGTTATAAGTGAGTGCTTCCATCGAGCCAAATGAAATGCTTCTTGCAGTAATTGGATTCAGCTGACTAACTTGCCAGGCCAGCAGCTTGGAGGCATACAGCTAAGAAAAATGTTCACTGCTTTTAACTTCTGATCGAGCTGAGCAACACGCAACAAAATATAAAAATAAAAAAATAAACACCTTAACTTTCTCCCTTTCCCTTCACCTCCCACCCTGTTTCCCGCGGGGCACTCCGACCCCCACGGAGGACTCGCCCGGGTGACTCGGGGCGGGCAGGGTCTCCTACAGCCTTACACATGCTCCTGCTCGACAGCACAACGCCGGGCTTTACGCAGGGGCTCTACAACAGACAACCGAGAGTTCACCCGGGCTCCACGCAGGCCACCAGTCAGTGGAAACAGGCGTTCCTGGGAGAGCCGGGCTAGTTGCAACAGCCCAAGAGGGAGCTGAGATGTAAGTGTATGCGGGGAGGCTGTGTGGTCGCTTCCAGACCCCCAGTTCGCCCAGAGAGGCACCGGTCCCCCCCAGGCATCTTCCCACAACCTTATTGATCAAACCACACAAACGCAGGACAAGAAACTTCTCAGTAGATAAATATCAAGCCGTGCTTCAAACGGCGTGTGTAACTCGAAGGCATGAGCATACCGGTAATAGCAGCACTAAAACAACTGGGGGAGGAAAACAACAGCCACTAAGGAAAACGAATGCACGGAGAGGGGAAAGGTTCGGGAAGACACTTGGCACGAATATTTAAGAGACCCTATGTAAGAGCTACATTACCAATGAGCCTATTTTAAATCGCCCTTTACAAATCAACACGGCTACCCCCTGCCCGGCTATCCACGGCAACGCATTAACGTGATGCTCAATCTTACTTTAGCAATGGGAGCATCTAGCAAAGTTGTCTCTCCTTCGTTTCTTTGCTTATTTGTAATTCCCTTCCTGAAACCACCCAAAATTGGGAAAAGGATAGGATTAAATTTAATCCCCTAGCCTTTGGAAAGGACTCCACTTTTTATTTAAAGAGTATAATACAAAGAAGATACAGCCTAAAACGTTCAAGGAGGTGGAGACCACTCCATATATTTGCAGCCACTATGGGCAGATATTGCAAACAAATTCCAGATCATCTCTTAGTAAAGGCGATAATACAGCCCCTGCGGTTAAACGTCCCATTTTGTCATGCAGTTGCTTACCTGTGTATCAATTTATCATAAACCTGGATTCCTCACTTTTCAGGATCTGCGCTTGCAGTTCTTAGAATATATCCTTCACCCTTTGTCTGCAGACAATACTCTCCTAAACCTGATCTTGCGGTTTTACAGACATTTCCATACACCAGAATTCCCGATAGAACGAAAACAGGCTCAGGCTCAACTACCAATAAAAGAGAGCGACTGGAAATCGGAATTTGTTGGGCTTTAAAAAAAAAAATCAACACACAATCCTTTAGCCATCAGCCTCCTGGAACCAACGACAGCAATTGGCCGGCCCCTGGTTTGTTTTGGTTTTAAATCGTGCGGCCATTGATGAATTTTGGGGGCGAGCAGGAGAAATCCCTTTATAATCAGAAATATAGGCACTGCCTTAAAATACAGGCATATTGGCCCACGTGATCGCAGAGCAGAGCGCCGGGGCCGAGGCTGGCGCGCTCCCCGCGCCCCCGCTCAGCGGGGCTGCTGCGCCGGGCCCCGCGGGGCGGGCGGCCCCCCGCGCCCCGGCCCGCCCGGCCGCGCTGCCCAGCCCGCGCTCCTCCCGCACCGCGGCCGCGCCGCCCGCACTTACGCGCCCCGCGGGGCCGGTGGAGACCGGGAAAAGGTGAATTCCGCGGGATGATCCCAGGGCGCAGAAATTCCCAGCGGAGACAGAGGAGGTATTTGGGACCGGCTGCAGCCGAGGGCCTGTGCCGGGGGCAGCTCCGCAGCAACGCTGCTCTGGCGGACAGGCGCTGGGGCCCACTGGTGTGCGCGAATTTTTGCTTTCTCCGTACCGGGAAGATGCGGGGCAGCGGGGACTACCCGTCTGGAAGCTAAACAAGCACTGGGAAAAAAACCCTTATGACACTTGTGCGTGTGTGTGTCTGCCCTGATCCTGCCTCCCTTCTCTGTGTATATGAAGAGACATAGAGCAAACCCGGTGTATATCCGTCATGTGTGCCCACAATGCTCCCTAACAATTCCAGTTCGGCAAAATATATATATATATATATATATACAAATATATATATATATACACATACATTAGCTCCTCTGTTTGATTTTTCTAACATATCTGTAGCTATAAATACACCACACCTAATCTAACATCTGCTATGATTTCATTACCATCCGAAGCATGGGGATGTGACAGTAACGTATTACCTTACAATACTAACCATAAGTGCATTGTAACATTTATCTAAATTACATTGCTTTTCCTGACTTTGCAAACCAGTTATAAAAAGATTGGAGTCCAGTGATGGAAACATAAGTTCAATGTAAATTATTGTGTACGGCTTCGGATTTATAATCCTATATTTCTTCGAAATGATGCACTTAAATCTCGCCTCAAGTAAGAGGTAATGGTTCTTTATATCCTTTTCCGTCAGCCATATATTTCGGTGTCTGGGTAGTTTTGCCGAGCCCCCCGCGCTCGCGTGTCTGTGTGTACATACAGCAACCCCTACACGCACAGCGTGTTCTGCATACTTGTGTACATACACACAAAGCCGAACATAATTCCGGCCGCTGTTTAGACATTTTGGATGACGGAGAAGTCTTTCGCTTCCTACACAAAAGTGCGAGAGAGAAGCTGGACATGAGCAAAGAGCATGAAGAGGATTCAGAAGAAAATGCCTTTTTGGAGGACGTTTCGGAATCCCATGGAAAAAAGCCTCACAACCCTAGGGTGTCTTTTCAGAGTATAGGGATTTAAAAAAAAAAAAAAATTAACGTGAAAAATGGAGGGGACGGCTTAAAGAAAGAAGCACCTTCGCCGCCACCAGAATTGAGATATCCTAAAGGAGACTGAAAAAGTATTAAGGAAATGTTAATCCTTTGGCTGGTGGGACTCCAGCTTTGCGCGAATTTGTCTCCAGTAAAGGATCTAAGACTTCTTCAATCGGAGCATATGTTCATAGAGCAATAAAACAGAAAGATTTACAGTCTCCGCCCGCCCCCCAGCAGCCTCGTACCCTTTCAGGAATTACTTATGATGATTTATAACAACAACTCCGGCAATTGTCAAACTGATAAAATAGCCCGGGCTATATGCGAGAATAAACGCTCTTATGAAAGGGCTACGATTTATGTTCAGGTCCATTTTACTGCTTGTCTTGGTGGAGTTTGGTTTCTTTCCCGGCCCAATAGGATAATATAAAACTTCATTGATAAAAATGTAGGAGTTCTCCTGAAGTAGCAAATCTGTTCCTTAGTCACTAGCAAAGCACATAAACATTTGTCATCTTTGAATAATTGAATTAATGTGTTATTGTTTGAATGTATAATTCATAACATAGGAAACTTTGTCTCTGTCCTGCCACCGAAACGGAAGCAATAAAAAGCTGCAATCTAGGTTTTTTTAGAAATTACTCCAGCAAGGGATAATAAAGAATATCCTGTTTGCAGAAGGTATTTCCAGTTGATTGGGATTTCACAGAGAAATCTCAGACTCGTTGTCCATATTCTATGGAGTTGACAAGGAGTGGCTTTGTATAAAAACACAAATCCTATTTTCCCCTACTCCGGGCTATTGATCCGGGACTCCAAAGCCGGCATGCCCGGTTCGGGGCTGGATTCGCCCGAGGTCCCCCGCAGCCCCGCGCCTGGCGCCGAGTCTCGGGTGAGCAAGGACGGCGGGCAGGGCAGGAGCGGGTAGGGCGGCCGGGGCAGCGGGGCCAGAGCCGGCCTTTGTGCGGGCGGCAGGGGGAAGGCGCGCTCGGCGCTGGCTCCGGCCCCGCTGTCAAAGACGCACGGCAAAATTTACGACCCTGCTTGCGAAGGAGCTGAGGGCCTTTCACCGCCGCTGGGACCGGGCAGCGGCTGCCCTGACAGATGCATTGTTTCCTCCGCGCTGCTCCGCGCCTCCCCGCGCAGGCAGCCGCGGCCAGCGCCGCCACCCCAGGAGGCGGGCGGGCGGTCAGCCTCCTTGCTCCGCGGTGTTCCGCGGCGCTCCGCGCTCGTCCTCTTTCCCCCGCTCCCTGGGAAGCAAAGGTCACCGCTTGCGCCCGGTCCGGTTCCCGGCCGCTGCCGAGCTGGAAATCAGGAAGCAGCGTGCCCTATTTGTCAAGTGTTTGACAGCTGAGTTCATTAAGGCTTAAATAAGGAGAAATAAAAGTAAAAAATATTTACGTACCGGGCGTCTCTTTTTCAGCAGCTACCAAAGAGCTAGGTGTGCAGGGAGAGGAACTGCACCCTTTGTATATTATATTCTTGGGATCTCTTCAGTTTTCAAGTCTGATAGAGTCCTTTGCTTGGCAGATTAATGACGACTCCGTGTTTCTTAAGGGACGTGCTGAATTAATTATTTCGCAAATCACGTGGTCAGGACTTGTAGAAATCTATTCTTATCATCTTCCTTGCACTTTGAAATTCTGCCTGTTATGACTGTTCCTAGCAAGATTATTTTGGTCTCTAGGCTTGGGGGGAAGGAGAAAAAAAAAAAAAAAAGAAAAAAAAAAAGGAAAAGGAATCAGGGGAAAGGGCTAACAAACATGGCCGTTGGAAGCGGTGTGGCTCTGCACCGAGAGGTCCCTATTTACTGTACTGTACAGTGAGTGGGGTTTGCTATTGACTCTGCCTTTCCTCTTCATTCTTACCTTAACGACTAGTGGTGATATAATATACAGAACTGTATTGATGTATCGGGAGTAACAGGAGGAGCTATTAAACGAGAGAAAGTGTAATCACAAAATATGCCTCAATATTTAAAGTTAGCGACTGTGTGCTTAGAAAGGCACCCTCACCCTTCCCTCCACACACTTGGGCAGTAGAGGCACATGTCTTCTGCTGTGCACCCTGCTCCTTGCCTGGGCTGAGCCAGAGACTGTGTTTTTGGACTCGTGCCTTGACCACGCTCCAGGAGAGGACAAGCCCTCAGTGACAAGTACTTATGACAAAAATAGTGCAATCGACTTCTCCTGGCTAGATGTATGTCTGAGGTGTTTACACAGGGGAGAAAAAAAATGTTTACCTTAGTTGCACGGGAAAGTTTAAAATCTCCAAGTTTGTGTTTTCTTGTGATCTTTCTTTTGTATCCACTGTCAAAATAAAGATTACTGCTCAGGAAAAGCTACTCTCTACATTGCAATTTCAAATTTCCATTTCTTTCTTGAACTGGTTCGTTCCAGGACTCACCTAAAAGGCACACATCTGCGTGGGGATCGAGGTGACTTCAGGTGTGGCTCCTTGCCTCCTACCACACAGGCAGAAATCCGGGAGTCATTCTAGGAGGGCTTGTTAAATGCAAAGCAGCAGCAAATGGATGACAGGCACTTTTAACTGCAGCCTAAAAGTAAATATAGACTCCAGCTTGGCCTAGAGTCACACCATTATGGCTGGGGCAAACAGCAAACCTGTTCAAAGGGACATTTGGAAGGATGCTATGCAGAGTCACTCATCTTTTAACACTGTAATGATGGGAGGGACCAGCATTTTCACAGAAGAGAGATCCACCTTGTAAGCACTGTTTGTTCAAGGTACAAACCAGAATCTATTTCGCTACACCTTTTATTATTTCAGAATTATGTGGAGGTCTTACATCAAAACTACAGGCGACAGTTAGTATAAATAACGCTTTAATCAGTGGCAGCAAAACGTCAGCAAAGTCTATAAAAAGCATCACACTTTAACAGAGATGAGAGTATTTGCTGAACAATGCGACCGTTTAACAAAGGCTCCAATGCACAACGTTCACTCATGATAAACAAAAATAACCAGCTTCACTTCGTACACAGAATATCTCTGGAGAAGGGTTAAAACCACTAAAAAATAAACCTCAGGTTCGTTTTGCACAGGAGATAAGGACTAGTGAGTGCTCCTGGTCACTATTACAGACATTCCTGACCCATCAGAGCACTGGCAGCTGAAAACTACTTCTTTTTGGTACTTTCTGCCTCCACTTCAAGTATTCTCCCATCTTACAGCGCAATTACACCTATGTAAACCTACAGTGCCCCGGCCTCGCTCAAAGGGTGCTTGCAAACAGGGTTGTAAGAGCTGTGCCTGCTGAAGCCAACACTCGTCCCGGAGTTATTAACATTTCAAAAGACAATGAGACAAATTCTGCTCGCAGCTACATCCCTGTTTGACTTCAGTGGGCGGGGGAAGGTAATCTGGGAGCAGAAGTTGGTCCTTTAACTTCGAGAGCCATCTCGCCATCTCGGTCGATTAGAAGCACAAAGCAAGGATTTGCTTATCCAAGGCCATTATTTTCCAGAACTGTACCACAGATGCCAAAGTAGGTGTCTCTCTCTCTCATACACAACACATTTGCCCTGCTCCCAGCCAACTTATCACAGACTTTAAGTAAACAGCGGGGGTCCGGCTGGGGGATTTTCAAGAAGAGCAGCTAGAGAGGTTTTATTTCTCACACGCCACCTTCCTTCCCCCCCACACCCACCCACCCCCGCCCCCCTTAATTTTCCTAGATTCGTATGAAGAGTGAAAGGATGGCTTTGAACAGCTCTGGAGAGGAAAGGCCACTACCGCAGGAACCTGATGTAACAAAACTTGAAAACTTGTCTCAGGAATTCCCTCCTCAAGCGCTGCTGCTAGCTGCTCTCCATACCAGAGAAAGGGAAGGGTAGTTTGGGTCCAAAAGGTTAAGGGTTTAGAGGTCACTCTTCCCGGCTGAAATACAACTAATCGAATAGAAAATTTGTCCTCTGGGTGAACCTGTTCCTGCAATTTAGCCGAACTTCAGTAAAATACCTTTTCAGCTTCTCAACGTGAAGGCGTCAGAAAAAAAGACGTCTTTACTATGTATGAACTCGGTGCTTTTTGTCATAGAAACAATGATGCGAATAATGCGGGAATATCCATCTTTAATATCACGACGTGGAGACATTCAAGTATTGCCATGTGCAAGTCTGAGAACTGGGCTAACCCTAAGGAAGAACAAAGAGTTTTCTCCAGGCTCTAAAACAAAAGACCAAGTCTTAAAGACACTTTGCGGACTTCTAGGGATGAGAAAAAGGCAGAAATTAACTGCTGGCCACAGTTAACGCTGCAGAATACACCCTTGTTGAAAAGTTCGCCTTTTGTTTTCGGATTCATTTAATCCCATTTTGGCCACTGTTTTCCCGAGCGAGCCCAAAAGCCTTGAGTTCTCGATGGTAAGCACCCAGCCTGGAGAAGGGCACATTAACTCACCCCCTGCTTTTCCTCCTCCCTTCGGTGTTTGCTATGAGTTTCCTTCTTTGCCCCTTTTCTCTTTAATAAAGGCATCACCTCGTTACAATTTCGACGATATGGTTCCTCTCCCAGGCTGCCCTGAGGGTATAGGAGATAAGGGCTGAGCTTTAAAATCGCCTGAGCAGAGGTGTAAGTGGCTGAGGGAGCTGGTTTGGTTGGCTTTCGTAGTTATAGCGCACTAAAACTTTGGCAACCAGCAGTCAGGAACAAATCAGTGAGTATTAGACGAGCTCTATTCCCATGCAAGCCTATCCTCTTTCCATGAAAGCAACTTGCTGAGCTTTCCAACCGTTGCAGTCATGTGTCATGGTTTTCTTAAAAACAATCACTGTTCTTAAAACAAAAAAAAACAACAACGCCAAAAATCTAAACAAACCCAAACCACAAAAATCCAACAGACGAAAATAAACCTAAAACAAAACAAGGCAGCAGCCAACATAGCCTATCTCTCTTTAGCAGAAAAGAAAATTGAAATCTGATTGAAATAATGTATTCAGTCTTCAGCTTTGAATGGCTCAGGTTATATCAGAAATCACATTAACTTTTCACCTTTTTTTTTTTTTGGGTGATGGTTTTATTGTCTGTTTCGAGTTTGTTGGGGTTTGGTTGTTTGGTTGGTTTTTTTTTGGGGGGGGGGGTGGTCTCCTCTCTTATTTTTTTCTCTTTTTTTCCTTTTTTTTTTTTCCCTTTTCGTTTTTAAATGAGGTATTGATGGTTTAAAGCACAGCGCTGACTAGCAGACTTTGGAAACAGATTTCAAGCCTGTAAGCTCTGGATGGCACATGGTAAGGAGCAGGGACGCTTTTCCTATTCACAAAGGAGGGAAATAATAAAAACTAAAAAGGGGGGACAAGAAAGTTGTGTACGTTCACACAAGTAAACATTACATAAGTGATCATGAGACTGGGAAGGAGAAACACTGTGTTTCAGCTCCTCTTCCCCGTTTTTGGTTTGACTATTTTTCTTTTTGTTTTCACTCTTCTATGTAACAAATAAATAATTACCCTAACACTATCAGAACATAAAATAACCCGTTTTCACTTAATTCCTATGCACACCTTCTGAGACGTTATGGAAATGAGCAAGTATTTTCATCACACCAAGAAAGGTAAAGCAGCACAAAAAAAGTTCACATTTACTAGTCTTTAGGTTCAAATAAAAGACTATACTATGAATTTCCTGTCCTCAACTTGCCCAAAATGCATCCGTGCGCAAATTACATGGGATAAAAAGACAATTAAAAGTATAAATCCCAGAATAAAGCATCCAATCTTCACTTTTGAATTCAAAACTGAAACACAGGACAGTTTCATTTTCAATGATTTATTACTTTTTAAGGACAGAAGGTCTCATTTAATATTTTCCCAATTCCCATTGCCTGCGTGATGGTTTGGTTTTTTCTCTTCCCTTTCTCTTTCTTTCCCCTTTTTTTGTTTTCCTGTTTTAGGTTGTGCTAGAAGAGGCAAATAAAATAAAGTCCAAAGTAGCGTCATTTTGTCTCCTTTGTACAACAGTACCTTAAAGAAAGATGACAGTTTCTCGTGTCCTTAGCTGCTACATGCAGGTTCTGCTTGGGCAGTGTCAGTTATGTACAGTACTGGTCAGAAGCGAAGGATGAAATGGAAAATTTCACCTCTTCTACAAAGTTGTCAAGTCAGTCTGATGGTCCTTGGAACCAGTTTGTAAATGGGGGTTTGAACCAGATGAAGAAGACCTGCCCTTCGTGTTGGGCAGTTTGTGATCTTTTTTCCACTTCATTCTTCTGTTCTGAAACCAGATCTTGATCTGGCGCTCAGAGAGACACAAAGTGTGGGCTATCTCGATACGGCGGCGCCTGGTCAGGTACCTGTTAAAATGAAATTCTTTTTCCAGTTCTAGGACTTGCTGTCTGGTGTAAGCTGTGCGGGAGCGTTTAGGTTCCCCTCCGTTGTAATTGGGATTCACTGGGAAAAAAATACGGAGAACTTTACAAAGCTAATCTTGATTTGCCGTTTCGACTTTACAAAAGAAAACCTTATGAGCTGCGAGCATGTGGCCGGGCTGGATTCGTCCCAGTTGCTTACAATGGACGGGCTGCTCTCCCCCACGCTTGAGGCAGGCACTACGGGCACACGCAGCTAGGTAGTCTGGGAGCCTCTAGCAGGCTCCTAAAATGGAGTTTTATCCTGCATGGCAAAGCCCCGCGTGGCCAACAGCCTATTTCCTCAGCAATAAAAATTTATGGCGAGTGTAATTGGCCACCTCGGCTTAAAAAGCTCGTCCACGAGCCTGGCAGGGACTCGGGCAAGCGCCGCTGAGGACGATCGGAAGCAGGGTAGAAGAGCAAAGTAAGAAGAGGATCCTTACCCGAGTTTACATGGACTTTCTTCATCCAGGGATAAACTACTGCTGGCTGCTTAACTGCGGAGCCGTTTGGGGGTTTGAGGGCCGGCTGCTGGCTGCAGGCTCGCGAGTTGGACATTGGAGGCGGTGGACAATGCTCTGCTGGGCCGGGGAAGTGGCTCGCCGGGCCGGATTGCTCCTGTCCGTGACCCCGTGGCTGCCCGGCAGAGCCTTGGGCATTGCTACAGCTAAAGGGCTGCTCGTTGTAGTTTGATCGTGGGTAGAGTCCCTGGTGCTGGAAATCAGAGCCCTGCGAGGCACTGTAGTACTCGGCCCCCTGCTCGCCTAGGTAGCTATTCTGCAAATATTCCTCGCAAGGAGGAAATTTGGGATCCACATACTTAGAGTTCACCATATACGAACTCATGGCCATTAATTTCTGAAGGTAGAAAATACTAATTTTTCTCGTGTTGTCTTTTTTTCCCCTGCCATAGAGCCCTCCTACTTGCTGTCAACTGAATAAAGTTAGGCGGGCATGTGACCGGCCCGGCCAATGGGGAGCCGGGCGCCCACCGCCGCATTTCCCCGCATTTCCCCCGATTCCACTCAATAACATCCCTTTAACCGAGTGACCCCCCTCTCCGGCGGGCCGCACCCCCAAATCAGGTACCAGAGGTGTAGGGGTACCCCGGGGAGGCGGCCGCTGCCCTGCCCACAGCCTTTTGTCTGAGCCGGCTTCCCCCAGCCCCGGGGGATGCAGTCCCGCCGCCTGATTTACCAGCCAGCATCACCACCGGGGTTTAGTACCTCGCTTTAAATAAAATTTAAAAAAAAAAAAAATAGAAAGGAATATACGGAGCGATGAGCTGAAGCGGGGTTTAAAAGGGAGGAAATCGGTAAGCAGCAGAGGAAAAGAAAAGCCATCAAAGAAGAGGGTAATATGATGTACAATAGATCTGTCCTGTCTTTGTCTCGCAGAGGTCATCCAAAAGTTACCAGAATTTAGTTCTGCTGAATAAAATTAGGCAATCAGTAACTTCTCATTCACTTTCAAGTCTCAATATATACGCGTGCATACGTATGCGCGCACAGACGCAAACGCCAATGTATAGATATAAATCTATACATGTGTGTGTGTAAAATCATACAGATGGCAAGAAACAGTTCACTTTTAACTACAAAAGTTCAATCAGCTGAACTGGAGACGTCATTTAATTAGGTTAAAAGTATCACGGGTTTAATTTGATAAATTCGGTCTTCATTCATCAGTATCATTCCTGGAGCACAAATAAATACATTCCAGTGAGACGAAGGCTGCTTTTGCTGCTTTCGTAAATATTTTGGTGCGATCTGGACCCTTGACAGGGAAATTTTGCTAACTCTGGCATATCTAACTAATTTATGAGTATCTTTTAAAAGAGTCATTCACTGATTGGTAGATAATTTCTTTCTTCTCCCTGCCCTCCCCCCCCCCGAAAATTTGTAACTTCTGGTGAGATTAACTGTTTAAATTCACAGATTTTCAGTGAAAGTTAGGACTGAAAGACAATTGAAGTTTTTAAAAAAAGTCCTAAAACCCAGCAATTAGGAGCGAGGCAGCAAAACTTTCATAATTTTGAGTGTTCAGCACGCATATGCCTCTTGATTCCACCAGTATTTAAACTTCTAACCATTTGCAGAAAGGTGAAGTTTTTGCATCGACCATATATTCCCCTAGAATCGAATCTGTGACTATATGAATATCACACAAATTCGGTTCTACAGGGTATATATAGACAACGTAATAACATTCTGTTCTCATCTATAATATAGCAGGTCTTTGCAATTCTCTTAGTCTCTTACTGTCTTCTGAGGAATGCAAACTATTCTGCTGGGACCCAGTTCTGAAATATGGATTTGTAGGAAGGTGGGATTTCGGAAAAGATTCACTCTTGTTATAATTGCTGCAATAGAGCTATACGAGTCTCCACCAAATCATAACGACGAATTTCGACTACCAAATTCTCAGAGAGACCTGCCGCTCTCTTTAAATCCTCTGCCGTTTACGTACTCGCTACCGAAAATGGACCTGATCGGTCAAATGGTGCTATTTGGAATAATAATGGTTAAAGTAATTTAGAAAGGAGTCTTTAACTATTTAGACTAACACGAATCCGAAGAGATTCTCCATAATCAGAAATCCCCCCAAGCCCCAAATAAAAAAGGAATTAAAAAAAAAAAAAAAAAAAAAAAAAAAAAAAAAAAAAAAAAAAAAAAAAAAAAAAAAAAAAAAAAAAAAAAAAAAAAAGGCAAAAACGAAACAGAAGTAAAACAGCCGACAACAGAAACAGCAGTTGGTGAAAAAGATGAGATTAAAGGCTGGAGTTAGTTGCTCTCGGGAAGAAGAGAGTTTCCAAATTTACCTTCATCCCATTATGCTGGTCTAGCTATTATCCCCATGAGCTGCCCGCGAGCCGCAGCCTCGCACCCTCCCAGGTTTTCCCCGCCGTAGCGTTTATGGTGAAGGGCAGGGCGAGAGGTCAGCCGAAATCATTTACAAACATATCACAAAGTTTCATTATTTTTACTTTGTCGACAGCGGCACACAGGAGTACAAAAGTTCATGAATTGTGTCTGACCCAGCTCCTCACTGCTGTCCTGCGGTCAACCTCTTCTCCTTCCACTATTTAAAACAGGCACCATAAGGACAAATAATGGTGCGGGTGTGATACATCCAGCCACTGCGGAGGGCAGATTTGGGGGTGTTGCGCTTATCCGAGCGATGTGTACCGGTTTGTTTGCCTGGCTCCAACTTCCAATTGCCTGATCTGGGAGATCCTATTTTTAAACATCTGGTTTCTTACCACTGCGGTGGTGCCTTCTCCACAGCAAGTGCAACTCAAAACGACTTCATGTCCTCAATCCCCCCCGTCTTATTTAAATCTCCACACAACTATTTTAAGCGCCTCGCCCCACTTTCTCCTCCTTTCTCAGAGGGGAGGGGGATACCCCCCGCCTCCGCGGGGGTTATTAACCACCCGGCTGAACTGGCACGGTAACATCCCCCGCCCCCCAGTGCGAGCTCGCGTTTGGGGCAGCCCCCAGGAGCGGACAAGCCCGCCGAGGGCTGCCCAAGGAGAAGTGAAGGGTCTGGGGAAGCAGCAGCTCCCCGCTCTGCTTAATACTACACATTTTCATATTTGTTAGACGCTGTGACCTGCGTTTCACCTTATTGCACGACTTGCTCAGACAGGTCAAAGCCAAAGAGTTATTGATGAACAAAAGCGTTATATATTCACCTCCTGTTCTTCTGCCCATACAAAATACTTTTGATCTATCAGGCTTTTTGTATTCTGGTTCTTAATCAGTATGCTAAATGTACGTTAGCAGAAAACAAGTAATCCATACGTCTAAGGCCGGCCTCGGAATAAAATTCCAAGGGCATCTACGTAGCGCAGGGCTGAGCTACGAGGGGAGGAAAGTTACCTATGGAACATAATTAAAACTGCAATGCTGAAGGCGATTCTTTAGTTTGTATCTATAGGGCTTGAAAACCAATATAGCCTCGTAAGGCAAAAAGACAAGGAGAAGCTAGGCACAGGCAGTGAGATAGATTGTTTATCAGGAAGCAGGGAGAGGAAACGGGGAAATGCAAACAAACACAGTTCCTCTACATGCTCCCGGTCAGAGCGAGACTGGCAGAAGCAGAGAGGGCAATATACAACCTAATCTCCAAATATTGCGATATTTGGAGAAAGCTTTCTTTTCCTCTTTGAGGGACGAGCCAGTCTCAGCCTGGAGCACCAGAACTGATGGTCGAAGCTCCTCACTAGAGCCAGAAGGGTTCAACAGCATTTCCTGATGCTCACTTATCTGCTGCCCTCCTCTCGGTCCCCTCAAAGCAGCTCAAGCAGGACCATCTGGGGTGCGAAAACCCCTACAATAAAAGATTGCCCTCCTAAGCTCTGATACCCGTTCCCATGCCTTTATAGCATTTAAATCCACGTTAGAGCCTTCCCTGCCCGGAGAGACCTAGCAGCAACGGTCAGCTCTACCGCCTGCAGCTGGGCTGTCCCGGCTGGCCAGCGCTGACCGCTCCCAGCTCCCACCACCTCTTTCACCCAGTCACCAGGCTGTATCAAACGAGGGTAACATCAGAAAGCAGGCACAGCTCTACTTGGGATCCCATCTGGAGAAAAGGGTGGGAGTAGCCAAGGTTATGAGGCGCTGGGACACAACGTGATCCGTCCGAGTTCTGCACGGGGAGGCGCTGTACAGTCCCACCTAGTTGAAATGGAAAAGC
>NW_020955235.1:141675-172148 GCF_003031625.1 Empidonax traillii
TTTTTTTTTTTTTTTTTTTTTTTTTTTTTTTTTTTTTTTTTTGTTCTGTGGCAATCCGGTCACTTAGAAATTAAATATTCAGATCACCTTTGCTAAACCATTACCCACGAAATGTCACAATACACCATGCAACATCATATCCACGTAGAGCACAGAAAGAACTATAGTTTTATTAGAACAAATATCCGATTACTCTAAGATAGATCTCTTTTAAGATCACGTAATTAACTTATCAGTAATCACGAGGCATACATCTTTGTTTGCACTATAGAAGGATAGATTTAACTTGAACTTTCCTTCAAGTATTTTAATAAATATATTCAAAGATCTCAGTAAGGAAAACAAAACATGTGCTTACTCTAATGCTCCTGAAAAGCTTAGTATATTGAAAAGCAAATACTAATGGGGAATTCTCTAAGCTATTTTTCACCTCCTCTATTACTTTCCTACAATATCTTGGAGAGTTATTGTTCTAAACACAGGGCAATTGCCTAGGTATCAATAGTTCACTAAATAGAGCTTCCCAAGACCGTTTTTGATTGGATTTTTTTGTTTGGTTTTTTTAGTTCTGCCCACTCTGGATAATATACAGAGCCTGGGAGGAGAGTGGACTAACTGGCACTAAGCATTTTTTTTTTTAATTTTTAAATTTTAATTAAAAAAAAATATTAGCTAGCTGCAAATAAGAAATCCCATCAAATTCAGAAATGTCAGACGGGGACCAGCCGACTCATCCCGGCTCACCCCCAGGAACCTGAGCTCTACCTGCCCATTTCCCCAACAGAGCTGTTCCGCGTTGCCGGACTGGTACCCCATTCCCACGAAGTTCCTCGGGGCACAGAGAGCCCGAGCGCGGCGGTGGTGGAGGCGGCGGGGAGGCCGATAGCGGACTTACTGTGCGCTCCCCCCGCGGCCTGGGGGACCCGGTAGCAGAGGTGCCTACACGGTCGCATTCCTGCCGACGGTTCCCTGCTAACACTTTCCCGATTACTGCTTCCAGGAACGAAAGCATCTGCACTTGTATGCTCTTAAACTAATTTATGGTGGGAATTATATTTTGGCTTGTCAACTCTCAAGCCATAAAACAAAGTTTATTGGAATCACGTGCTTCTAAATAGCCACTCAGGACCTATCTCTGTGGAACCATAAATAACCTTCAGCTTTAAACTTTTATTCGCTAAATAAAGGTTCGCTGAATCTGTCCTATAAAATGGGACTGGGTCGGAATAGCGGGGATGAGTGGAAGCTCAGCTGAGCGGCGTTATGCTGGCCTTATTGAGGAGCGTGTTGTAGGGAAAGCTGCGAAGAGTTAGCATTCCCGAAGTGTTATTGAGAAAGGAGCCGAGGGCGTTTCACTGTGCATACCCGTTCAAACACTTCTTTATACTTCTTAGGGGACAGAGAAGCCCAACATCAGGAGAAAACAAAACAAACAAAAAACCCCACCCCCAACCAACTGAAAGATGGAACCTCCTCTCTCTTCCTTGGATGTTTATGGCATTTTGATCAGGCTCCCCTGAAAAATGAGTTTGAGTCGTTCATCTCGTGACTCGGCAGAGCTGGGCCAGGGGCTGCGGGTTCACCGGGCACCGGATGGATCTTTGTAAGTGACCAAACTGCTGCAAACAGTGAGGGCATAGGGCTTCGGAAAGGGAGAAAGTGTGAAGCCTGCCACAATGAGATCTTTGAGGACTGGAAGTTTGAGGAGGGTTATAAAACAATAAAACAGCCTCGGTGTGAAGGGAGAAGGGTGTGAGTTAGCAAATGAGAATTTCAAGGAGCCCGAGCACAGGAAGTCAAATGTCCCTGGCAGTCTCACAGCGTGAAGAAACGCGCGCAACAGCTCTCAATCTATCATGGCTAAGATGAGGACGTCGGAGAGGCCAGCAGTTCCTTGTGCGTCCAAGGAAGGATTTATACCTTCAGCAGAGGGCGGGGAGCCGCATCAGCCCCGTCGGGGACCGACCGCGGGCAGAGGGGACCAGCCACTCCCCCGGCCCTCGGGTGCGAGTGCGCCTCCGCCCGGGGGCTCAGCTCTGAAAAACGAGCCAACTTCAGCTCCTTGCTGGGTAGTGGCACCAGCTGGGTGGTGCCTGCTTAACACCAGAGCGTGCTCTTACTTGGCCGCTTCTGGCTGCTCAAGTCTGAAGTAGCCCAAAAGGGGCAGCTCAGATCTTGCTGTACACATTAGATGGCTGAAATCACAACTGATCAATTAGTTTTCCTACAGAGGACAAGAGGCATACCGAGGTCCTTCCCTGCTCCCTCTTTATGACCCAGAGTGACTTTGCATTCCACTATTTTTCTTGCTCTTGTCAAGGCCTTAATCATATGGCATATTTTTCATGCCTTTTTAATGGCTTGAGCTGGGAAATGGCTCTTTCCACCTCCCCTGCCCAGGACAGCTGGCAGGGGCAGTGACACTTCAGCTGCAGTGCTCAGTCTGAGAAACTCTATCATGCCCAGGGGATCTAGCCAGACACCCCCAGGAGAGGCATGGACTGCCTGGCGTGGGGCTGACTTCAGCATTGCTTGGTGCTAGAGCACAACTCGTGCTCCCAGCCCAGGGCAGGCAGGGGAAAAAGCTCCCTGGGGCTCCCCGAGCCTTGCTCAGATACTTGGGCCTGGGCACGGTGGGTCCTGAATCAGGCTTCTGGCAGCCCCTAGCTACCCTCCTCCCTGAACACTTCATCTTCACTGATCTCTGGAAGAAGGGCTTCAGCAGCAGGCAGCTGCATGGAGCCAAAGTGCCTGTTCTCTGGGAAGGTGCAAGAAAGGCTACATACTGGGATGTGAGGAGTAGGGTGCAATAAGAAAGCACAATAAAATGAGGAGAAAATAGTCTGGGATGACAAGGACTACAACGGAGAGTCAAGTGTCTTTGCCCTTGTACTGGGCCTGGTACTTGGTACAGTGAAGGTCTTGTCCCGGGCAGTGGGGGCCACGAGTGACCTTCAACGCCTGTGCCAGTATAGGGATTGTCCCATCCCTCCCTACATGTCTGCAATGGCTTTGGCTCTCTTGGCCCCTCTCATGGCAGGGGAAGCCCACGGTTTGGTGACAAGATACTGTCCTGTATGTGCAGGAGGAGAAGAACCATGGCAAGGCAGGAGGCATGGCAACACAGTGAGTGGCCAAAGTGTCAGCCCCTGGCAAAGGAGGTGGCCCAAGCCAGGCATGTGCTTCAGGCACACGTGTCCAGGCAACTGGAGCTGGGAAAGGTGAGGTTATGGGACAGTGAGGAATTAATGACTGAGATACAGCTCCCTGTCATCTAGGGACAAGATGAATGCAATAGTAACTGAGTAATTCTAGCCATGAGATTTTTGAAGAGGGAATTAGAACGATTTTCACATTTCCTATTCTGAAATGCAGATGTGAAAGTTGGCTTTGAAGCTCTGGCCAGTTCATTCTCTAGGCTTTTATGCAAGTTTTCATACTGGGGGCTGACTATCTGGAGACAGATAAGCTGTGTAATAAAGTAACACAGTAACAATTGGTTTCCCTCTGGTAATTGTTGCGATAAAAAGGTTGGGGAAATTGAATCACATGTGCAAGCCACCATCGCTCTTGATGCTACTTGACAGGCACGACGACTGGCATCCTATCCCGAGGACTACACTGTCAGAAAATTACAGGCTCCATCACTGACTTTGAAGATCTACCAAGTGCCTCGATAACATCCAACGCATTTTGCCTCTCTGCTTTTATCATGACCCCGACCTTTCCACAGTCACTTCGTTGCCCATGCCCTCGCCAAGCAGGATGTAGGCATGCAAAGGTCCTTACCCCCAGCACCCCACGCCCGCAGGCAAATCCGGTGGCAGAAGAGGCCCGGAGCGGGCAGGGCGGTGTCGAGCCGCGCCTCGACATCAAACAGGGGCAGCGGCGGCGGCACCTCGGGTCCGCGGGGGAAGAGAGTGAGGAGCGCGGGGAAGGGAGGGGAGGCCGGGGGCCGTGGGAGCGTCTCGCCGGGGCAGGCACTGCCGGGGGGGATGGGTGCCGCCAGGGTCATGTCCGGGCACGGCTCTGGAAGGTGAAGCCTGGAGGAAACAGGTGAAGTTGAGGCAGGGAACTCTGCCGGGCCCCGGCTTGCAGGAGGCAGGGAGGATGTGCGGGGGCCGGGGGCTCCGCCCGCGGGAAGGCAGCCGGCGGGAAGGAGGGTGCGGGCCGCCACGGGGCCCTGGCACCCACATCAAAGGGACAGGGTGGGAAGAGGTGGGTACCCGACATCAAAGGGAGGGCTGGTGACCGGGAGGGCGGCGGGGCACACGAGGGGAGCCCCGCGGCACTGCAGTTCAGGCAGGGAGTGCGGGATGATGCGCACCGGAGAGCGTAAGGGGCTGTGGACCGGGGTCAGACGGGAGGCCGCGGCACTGGAGGGAGTGGGCGAACTGGAGCGCAGCTGAGTCTCCCGAGAAGGTCGGCTCATGCCCCCCGCCCGCCGGTGGGCCTCTTCCTTGGGCAGGCGGAAAGCAGGGTAGGGGTCTCGAAGCTGGCGGTGGGGCGGTGGGCCCCTGGCCCCGGAGGGGAAAGCGACCAGGCTTGTCCTATAGCGCCTTCTCCTGGAAGAGGCCGTGGAAACATAATGTCTGGTGGCGGCGGCCGGGGCCTGTCGCGCCCCCGGCGGCCGCTCCGCGGGCCGACCCGGCAGCCCCGAGCGCGGGAGCCGCCGGCAGGTGACCCTGGCCCGGCCCGTCGGGGCGGGCGCCCACAAGCGAGCAGAGGTGACCCCTGCCCCCTCGCAGGCTCCAGCTCGGACGACTTCTGAAGTGGGGCACTGGGTAGGCATTGCGGGTTGCCTCCCCCCCACCCCACCGCCGACCCTTTCCCCGCGGGTGATGGGAGGCGAGTGCTGGACTGGGGCAGAGCCTGCTGCCACTGAATGCACTTTTATTGCCTCTTGTCTCTGACAGAGACCCTTCCTCTGCGCCCCGCCCGGCCTCCGCGACCTGCTGCAATGTTTATTGTGCCTCATCTTTTCCTTTCGCTTCCTGTTTTCTCCTCTCCCGCTCCACAGCAGCATTGACTGCCGCACTGCAGTAGAGCAGTAAATACCTTTAACAGCTGCCTGCCAACCGAGGAGTGAAATATCGTCTTTGTTCGGATTTTTTTTTTTTTTCTGTCCTAAGCTCTCATAAAACACCCCTTGGGAATTATATTTTTGTGGGGAACGAGAAAATGAAACGGATGGATTTGCAGTTCTCAAGAGCCCCAAACCAACGTTTGTTTCTTTTCCTACTCTTATCGGGTTTCCCGGGTCCGCAGTTCACATCGCTCCCCCTCCTTGCACCAAAGCCCTGCCAGACTCGAGGATCAGAGTCTACACTTCTCCTCAAGGCAACCTGCAGCAGCTAAGCGGGAACCCAACCTGACTTCCCAAGTGGCAACCGGTGCCAGTGATACCCGGGCTCTGCCAGGGAGCACAGGCTACCACTTCCTGCCGGCTGCTTCGTGGTGGTGTTTTTATACTACCCGTGCGTCAGTAAAGGGTAGGCAAGGGATCGTCTGTTTCCTTTCAACAAAAAAATGAGATGAGTCATAAATTCTGTCGAACGCGTCGGGAAATGAAGCAAGTGCGAGAAATGTGATAGTAAACTCTGTATTTCAAAAATTTCAGCACACCGACATATCTATACTCATACCACGTTATCTAGGTGTATAAATATATAAAAAAGGTAGTCCTCATATATGCCGTATATATAAACATGTACATACAGAGTTTGCTATGAATACTTAAAATTACATAGGTATGTTTAAGAGCATAAACAGACATGTGTGTACTTCAATGTTTAAATAATAAATAAATAAAGCAAGTAAGAGAAATAATAAGAGCAAAAGGAGGTAAGGAAGGAAGTAATTTAAAAAGGGGGAAAGCCGAACTCCCACGAAACCCAATGAAATAATAAATGCATATGTGTATCCTTATGTGTCAGCAGATGATCCCGCAGACGCACACATGCACATTAGAATTCGTTTGAACATCCTGCTTTTGTTTTCTTCTTTTTCCCCAGGCAATGAATAATTTCAAAACAGCTCAAGGACGAGATTTTCCGAAGTTTTTGGAGAGATTTATAGCCAAGCAGATATAATTACTGTGTCACCTAGAAGGGATTTTGAGAGTGAAACAACGCAGCGCATATTTTCCAAGTTACTCTTGAAGACTGTTGCTAAGTTGAAAACGATTCGTCCCAAATAATCCTTAAGTCCTGCAGCAGCACGGGGCGATCGGCTAGTGCTAACAACGAAAGCGCAGGGGACAGCGATTTTATTGCTTAATGTAGTGGGACTCGGGCTTAGCAGGCTGGGGAGGTACTCGAGGATAGATTACAGAAGAATTTCTTCTGCGCCTCCAAAATATGTACCCGGGGCATGACTCCCACCTTTCCACCCTCACTGTGTATTGTTTAATCAGGCTTTTTGGTTTGCTGTTAATTAACTGGCTGGTTTTGGGTTAAATGCCTATTCGGTAAATTCCTGCAGACCGATGGCACAGTGCATTGCTACCACCGACCATCGATGTGAACGCCAAATAACAGGCAGCGTGTTTTCTATTGTGCAATAACAATTTGAAAAATGAAGATGAGTTATATATATATATATATACACGTTCCAAATAATGTACTTCCAAAGAATATGTGTTCTACAGAGAGAAGTAGAGGTGTAGATACGTATATACATGTATATAGATAATGTGAATATGGATATACACACATAGGTAATGCAGGTATAGTTTATGCCACTGTTCTATCTCCTCGGCATATTTAAAAATAAATCCGAGGAGACTTTGTTGCGTTTTTGTTTTGGTTTGGTTTTTTTTTTCCAAGAACTCGTCCCGCATTTAGCCCCCGATGATTGCCACGTGGGTAAGCAGCCGTACTGCGGGTTTGCGCTCCCGCCTGCCGAGCCCGGCCCGTACACCGCCCACGGAGCAGGTCGGAGCCTCAGCCCTGGCTCTGCAGTACTGGGGGAGAAGGATATGCGAAAAAGTCCCGGCTGGGCGGGCGGGGGCTCCCGGGGCTGGCCCCGGGCACAGCCACCGGCTCGACGGGGCCTCCCCGCACCCTCCGCCCCCGCGGGAGCACTGACCCCGATTCTCCTGCGAAAACACCTGTTAAGCTTTAAAGTTACGCGACCGCCCTTCTGCCATGGGGAAAACAAACCACGGCGCGCTTCAGGCCGGCGGAGGGAAAGTATATAAAAAAGAGAAGGCCTTTTATTGGAAGAAACCCCACCGGCAGGCGAGGCACTGCTTACGCGAGCTACGCCCCAGCCTTCTGCACCTCGCCGCGGAATGCCGAGGAAAGCCTCGCCATCGCAGCCCGCGGTGCATTTTCCGTGCCAGACCGCGCGCAACAGCCGCTCGCACTCTGCGGCATGGCCACAACTGCGACTGTAACAATAACACCACCGATAATTACAATAGCAATAACAACAGCAGTAATAGCAGCAAAAATAGTAATAGTAATAGCAGTACTAGTAGAAAGAACAAGGGACCGCGGAGGGACAGGTGACCAAGGGTGACAGGAGGACAGGGGAGCCGATGCCGTGCCACATACCGGGATGGGGCGCGGGTCCGGAGTAGCGGCGATCACCCCGAGGGGAGCTGAGTGCTTACCAGTTCGCGGCTTTGCCCGCCTGCGGAGGAGCCCGAGAGGGTCGCTATAATCCATTTTGCACCGTCGGAGCAATCCGTGTGCCGGAGGAGATAGCGGCAGCGGGGGCATCAAGCGGTGGGAGAGGAACGAGGGGCTGGATGCTACGCGGCTGCGGGCGCGGGTTTCCGCGCATCCCTCCGTGGGCGCGGGAGAGGAGGCGGTGCGGGGCCAGGGAAGTGTCAGTGCGGAGGCGGCGGGACCGGCCACGGGTTTGGGGTCGCGGGACACAAACATGAGGGCGACTACCATACACCTCAGCCTAGACAAAGGTTAGAAAAAGAGGGGCTGAGGCTCTCTGAAGGCAGAATGCAGGGGGAAATTCGCCAGGGAAATCAGGAAAAGGCCATGAAAGCGCTCGCTGCCTGCACATGACCAGCCGCAGCCAATGACGAGCCCAAATAGGTCATAAAAAGGTCTATTACCAAGTTGTAAATTTTCTTCAAACAAAAAGGAATTTACTGCAATTCCTTGCGGATTTTGCACATACTGCTTCCCAGCGCCATGTTTTTTTCGCTCTGCGCTTTTACTGAGTCTTCGGTCCCGCCTGCCCGGGAGCGGTGGCGGAGCTCTGCAAGCACTATCGGGACGCGGGAGATCCGCACGAGCAGCGGAGAGCGGGGCAAGAGGTGGCAGAGCCGCATAAAGAGGGGCAGAGCGCTGTGCCGAAGGATCCGTTTCTTGCCCCAACGAAAGGGGTCTTAACGCGCATCCCCACTCCCCCTCATACCCCTCCCTCCCTTCGCCCGCTCCGCCGGGCACTAAAAGAAACCACATCTGTTTTAGCGCCCACTACTGAAGCGGAAGCCGTCGCCGACATAAAAATAGTCCGAGCTTCTTCCCCACCCTGCAGTGTGCGGTTCCCGGCAGGTTGCGCCAGACTCTGTCACCGCGCCCAGAGTGCCTCCACCCCCGATAAAACCTTTTCGGGGCACCATCAGGAAAAATCTAATTCCTAGAAAGCATTCTAAAAAAATAAAAATGGGCCTCTGTCCACAGGGATTGCTCGGCTCGGAGACGGAATACTGTGGATGTTTCTTGCTCAAGTTTTGTTTCAAGGAATAGCCAGAGCCCTCCATCCGTGACCTCCCTGCTGATTGTAACTGCTAACAAAAGTAAACACGCCTGAAGATGTAGGATCAATGTTGGATCTTTTTAACCCCTTGCTTCAGGCAGTTGCACACCTGTGAATATCACATCCATTCTGAGTGTCCCTTGGCGGAAGCACTGGCAGCTTTCGTGATGTCTCTGCAGCACTCGCGGCTGCGCTGAGCTGCTCCACTAGGAAATGGAGAATATCCGCGGAAACCAAAGTGGCGGTATATCCGCGCGATGGCCGTTTCCGACGACCTTTCGCCGCCTCTAGCGCCGCGACCCACACAACTACGGCTTTCTCTTGCCAAAATCCCAGTGTCTGCTCCGGATCTCGATGGTTCCGATTTTATGGGAACCTTAGTCAGTTTCTAGTGCAGTTTTCTATTTTCTTAGCAAGTCCCCTAGTAAGACAGAGGGAGAGATTCATATGTCGGGCTACAAGGGGAAATACCTTAACTACAGCGATGATTTGTTTTTCCTGGTAAGACAGGGACGATTCCAGCTACCACTAGGCCTTGACCAATTACGTGAGCATAGGAAAGTCAGTTTTCGCCTGCGTGGCTGCGTTCCCAGTCGGCCCTGGGAGAGCGACGCTAACGGAAACTTCTTAAGGAGTATTTTAATTTTATTCTCTTTGTCTGGTAATTAAAAACAACTACTTCAGTAGCTCTCCCCTGGACAAATACTAGCCTAAGAAGTGCTCCCCTGGGGTATGAAGGACGTGCCTTCCCCTCGCGGGCAGCCCGTGTTTGCAGCCATCACAGCTTTCCCCACGGCAGGGCCCGTCGGTACCATTCTGCGCCCAACCTCTGCCGCAAATGCAGCAGAGTGAAGAGGTTTTGCCCTGCCGGGAGACCAAACTTGCCCGTGCAGCCGGCACGAGTATTATTTTGAAAAGCGATGGGGTTTTGCGCGTCTGGCGACTGGTATTCTTTAAAGGGGCAGCCAACAGCACAATCCTCCCTGGACACTAGGGGTATCGGTGTATTTATGCAAATCCATGCAGCAAAATGTTTACTTCACCGCTTTGTTGCAATTTCCCCTGCTTTACAACCTTTAGCCAACTAGGCGATTAAAATAAAACCGAGAACAATAGCTTCTCTTGCTCGTGCCTCCCTCTAGAGCTAGCGCTTAGCAAGAGTGGAAACGTGCCTGCCTCGTTGGCGGGGAGGGGGAAGAGGAAGGGAAACGAAATGAACCAAACCCGCCCTACAAATCCAGTCCCCGTGGACGGCGTTTCCTGATGCGCCGGGTGCGTTCCCGGGAGCAAAGCGGTGGGTACAGGAGAAAGGCCCAGGGCCGGGTGGACTCTGCGGCGGCCGGCACCTCCTCGGAACCCTGGCTGTGATTTTCTGAGCGAGGCCTCGGCTCAACCCCGGCCTTGTCGGGAGCATGCTAATTTCTGTGCAGATAATAAAAATATGTCGTGTTTGTCGCAGTGTCTGTCGCGTCCATTCGATTTCTGCCTCTGCCTACTGCTCCTAAAAAGGACTGCTCTCGGCCGTCCTGTTTGATACTGCGCTCTGCGAGAGCCCGCTGCGAAGCAGGAGCAAAGGGAGGGAGGACAGAGGGGGAGAGAAATTAAACCATTTTACTCATCGGAGAGGACCTCTCCACCCATGGCTGCGGGAACTGTTCAGCAGGCTCTGTCCTCAGCTTCTTCCTCCTCTGGGAAACACGCCCGAGCTGTATGATTTAGGGGGGGAAAGGTCCTTCTCTCTGTCTACGCAAGGTTTAGGACCCCTAGCAATTAAAGCCCCCTAGGAACCCCCACGAAAGGCCATAAAAGCTTTGCATTTCTCTGCTCGTCCGCCATCTACGGGGGACGCTAGGCCCGAGTTGTCCGTGGCTTGCGTGGCGGGGCTGGAAGCCCCGACCGGTGGGGATCAGAGCTACGGCCGGCATGGGGCCAGCGTGCTCGCCGGGCCGGTCCCCCTCCAGCCGGGCCGGCAGCAAACGCCTTCGCGGGGAAAATGTCCGCGTTTGCCGGCAAACGTCCCCTGCCCCGCCGCTCCGCAGCCCGCGGTGGGGAGCAGGAAAAGGTGAAGCAGGGCCCCGGCGCACACGTCGGGGACTCCCTGGGCCGATCCGCAGCGTGAACTCAGCTCGCAGGTTGCAATCCTCGCTGGCCGCTGCTTAGACCACGACCCCGCAGTACCCGAACGAAAAGCAGGGTTTGTGAGCAATGTGCCGTTCCAGACCCCACAGAAACACCCAGAATCTCAGGACCGGACGGGGGAAAGGCGCAGGGGAGAGTTAGTCCAGATCTGTGGAGACTCTAAAAGTTACTGTAGGAGTGGTTTACAAAAAGGATATCAGGATTCCGAAACATTTTATAATTGAATAAATTTGGTTTATTTTAATCAAATATCATAGCAGAAGGTTAAAAATATTTCTAAGGTATTTTCTTCAATTTCATTAAATTTATATAATTTATTCAACATAAGAACAAGAATTAAAATAGTACAAGTGCACTTGTCTTGATTAATAAGGCATTCTTAAATTTCTTGCTTATTGGTATTTATGATTAGGAAGTTTATGTCGTTTCCCGCAATCACCATCTTTTAAGATTGCAAATATATATATATATATTTATATATAATTAGAAATTTATTGCTACAAACTCTGTATCAAATTTGCAAAAAAAAAAAAGTAGATGAAATATTAAATTTAAAGATTGCTCTGGATAAGCTTATAAACAAAATAAACCCCCAAACAAGTGAAGCATCCAAAGGAGGGAAATGTCAAGTGGAGGGACACGAGGTCACTCGTCCTACGGCAAGATCACGTACAGGGATAGTTGAGCCGAGATGTCAGGCTGTGGTCCCAGTTATTTTTGATTGCCTTTCACGAAGGGCAAAAATTAATTTGTCTGGCCTTCAGCTCTGTCTTCTTCCAGATCATGTGCTTCCTTTTTGGCCTCCCCTTCCTTTCCCTCCTGTCTGGAAGCGGGGAATTTGTCCTTGTTGTTCTCTTTTTTCCATTTCATCCTCCTGTTCTGAAACCAGATCTTTACCTGCCTCTCGGTGAGTCCTAGTGCATGGGACACCTCGATCCTCCTCTTCCTGGTCAGATAGGGGTTAAATAGGAACTCCTTTTCCAGCTCTAGAGTCTGGAATCGGCTGTACGTTTGCCTTCCTCTCCTCCTACCCGGCGCTGCTGTTTAAAACAAAAACATAGGGGTTTGGACGTTGGTGTGGCCGTTGAAAACAAGGCGTAGGCAGGGAGCGAGGGCTCCAGTCCCTCTGGAATTCCTCAAGAGAAGCCCCATAGAACCGAAGGGAGAGAAAACAGGGCACGAAGGAGTCTAGAGCTTTACATAAGTGAGAGAAAAACATCAATAGCAAATGCACGAAGTGCCTCAGCTGTCTCTCTGCACAGAGGGTTGCGGGTAGACTTTATGGTCTTTTATTCCACCCCCCCCCCCTTCGCTTCTAGACCCTACACCCTTCCCGTTCAGGCAGCAGAGACGGGAGACGAGCGAGCGTGCCAGCTGCGCCTCGGGGTTCGAGAGGCGCAGTCCCAAAGGCTACTCTTGGGTTGGTAGCTGCCTTCTGGAGAGGTTTCTGTTTGCTTACTGTATCGTCTTAATATCGCAAGCCACCGCAGTAAGAGGAATCGCGGGGAGAGAGGTAGGGAGTGAGGGAGACAGAGGCAGGGAGACAGAGGCAGCGAGAAAAAAGCGGGAGGAGGAAAAGAAAGTTTCAAACTCAGACGTGAGATGGAAGCAAATTTTTGACTGCGTCCAACCTTGTGGTCTCATCCAGGGAAACATTTGAGCAGGAGACGAGCTCTGATTTAAGTGGTCTGGTTCCTCGCCAATATTAGCACTGGACGATTTACAGTCAGGATATTGTACCAGCTCGGCCTCTTGCTGTGTCGTAAAAATCTGCTGTCTCTGTAAGTTATCGTATCCGTAAAATTTAGCGGGCTCCCCGTGACAGGTAACCCCGCTGCAGGGGGCAGGAGGCGGAGGCGCGGCTGGGGGAGGAGGAGGCGGCTGGTAGGCGGCCGTGGGGCTCCCCCCGACCGGGTGGTAAAAGTCCGCGGCCGCACCACCGCCGCCCCCCGCCCCGCCGGGTGCGGGGTGCGGGAAGCCGGCGGCGGCCGCGCCATTCCCGTAGAGCAGAGCGGCGGCAGCGGCGGCTGCGGCAGCAGCGGCGTGTCGGCCGCTCACCTCGGGTGCGAAGTGACAGTCGTAATATGGGGAATTGATGGGCTCCCCCGCCGCCGCAGCCGCCGCCTTGTACTTGGAGTACAGCGGGTTGACAAAGTAGGAGCTCATCGGGGAGGGGGCAGCGACGAGCGGGGGCCGCCGCCCCCGCCGCCGCCGCCGCCGGTGCCTCTACGCCGCGCTCATGCCGCCGCCGCCGCAGTCGCTGGCCCGTGCGCTCCCCTCTCCTGCTCTCCGTGTATGTGGTGACCAGGACTGGATTATAATCGCTCCCAAAATGACCTGCCTCACTGCTTTTACTATTTCCTATTAGGCACACAGCAGCCCGCGCAAGCACACACACACACACACACACACACGCACACGCTCATGAGCTCAGGGGGGACTTTTGGCTTCAGTTTACATGTGCCGCTCCTCGGGCAAGAAAAAAGCCCGGCCCAGCCCTGCCCGGATCCACCCCGGCCGCGGCACCACCGCTCCCCCCGCCGGTGCGCGCTCGCCAGGAGCTGCTGAAACCCCCGCCGCGCAGGGGCGAGGCGGCCGCGCAGATCCCGCGCGATAACCGCGGGCGCGCTGCCCGGAGCGACACCACCCGGCTCGCCCAAGCTGCACTGCCCAGACCGCGGCCTGCACCACCAGCCAGCAAGGGTAGAGCCCCTCCGAGGGAGCCGATGGCAGGCGATGGGTCTCGGGGATGTCGGTACAGGCATCTGGGGAGCCCGAGGGGCGGCAGCGTGCAGCGGCCGGGCCCCGTTGCCAGAGGACCCTCTGGATCATTTCCTTGCAGCCGAGCAGATCTCGGGGAATGAGATGCACATTTACCCTTGACTCTGTGCACGCATGGCTGAGGCTTCAGGTTAATTGATACTTAATGGAAATCATGCCTATGAATATACTTTCCATCATTTCACCCTTGGTGGACGTCATTACCAAGGGGAAAAAAAGAAAAGTGTGGGTGAGCAGTTAGTACCGCTCGGGGACTCGGTCTGAAATAAGCGAGCCCTGTTCTCTGGTAGAAGGAAGGAAGAAAAGCGCTGCCCGGTAGGCTCGGCGCTGCCCCTGCTGCTCAGGCCGACCATCCCCGCTGTCCCCCGAGCCCCAAGAGGTGTCGTTTCCAGTCCTCTCTTTCCCGATTCGTCCTGCAGTGGGAACCAGCTTTTCGGACAGACATCCTCATGAGTTCGAATCCGCCCTATTTTGGAGAGAGACGAAAAATGTAGGTGAAATATAATACAGGCCCAGCCAGAGCCATGTGTGACTGTCTGATGTGAATTGACAAAAAAATGTTTGTGGTTACATAAAAGGCATCGCAGACTCCTTCCCCATCACACCCGCTCTCCCACCACCATTCCAGCCCCCATGACGATTAACCCACTTTGTCCAGCTGACCATCCCGGCTGCCCCGCATGTGAAAGCCCGGACGGGCCTGTGCCCGCAGCAACTCCCTTGCCTGGGCAGGGGCCCCGCGGCCCAGGGCGCCTTTGGGATCTTGCAGAGACTTAGGAACTCCCGTGCAGCCCTGAGAAAGGTGGGGGAGGTGGGAGAGGCCCAGGGATCCACATACACGGATTTTTGGTGCTACACGGACTGCCAGCAGTAAAAGCCCTTTGCCAAACACCAATGGGGGAAGTCAGGAGGCCGGGTCAGGCCGGGGGGGGAGCGTCAGCAGATTGACAGTCCTCGTCCTGCAGAGGGGCACGGAGGGCTAGTGGCTGCTTCCCGCATCCGCGGCAGAGACTCCCGCCCCTCCTGCTCACGCCGCAGGGGCGTTAGTTCCGCGGGAAGCACGGTGTCGGCGCGGGGCGGCGGCTCCGCGGGCCGGGGGCGCTGCGCGGACCATACGCGGGGCGCGGCGGCGGCGCTCGGGTGGAGCGCGGGCGCCCTCTGGCGGCGCGCGGTGGTAGCGGCAGCAGCGCCCCCGCCCCGCGCTGCCCGCGCTGCCCGCGGCCCCGCTCCGACCGGTGCCGCGCCACAAGCGGGGCAGGTGATGAGAGACTCTTCCTTTGCTTTCTGGTTGGTTTGTTTGTTTGTTTGTTTGTTTGTTTGTTTTTTCCCTGGGTTTGGGTTGCGTTTCTTCCTTTTTCTTTTTTTTTTTCTTTTCTTTTTTTTTTTCGTCCTCACGAGTATACAGTGCCATTTTCTTAGCACATTTCAGTGACCCTCTTCTTTTTTTTTTTTTTTTTTTTTTTTTTTTTTTTTTTTTTTTTTTTTTTTTTTTTTTTTTTTTTTTTTGTCAGAACTATAATTAACTGCATACAAAGAATGCGCCTCGTTTACACATGGCAGCCAGGAAAAGACGCCTGAGCTTTGAAGATGCCTGCTATCGCCTTTTCGATCATGTTTCCCCACATATTACACCACGAATTCTCCATGTGTGGTAGTTTCAGTGTTATACTTTTTGTCTTGAAGATGTTATTTTGTTTTCCCTTGCTTTTATGTATTTATGGATTGATTTATGTAAACGAAAGTAAAGATGAATCTTTGTTCACCCCCTCCTTCACCACACATGCCTGTGAATTATTCGGTATAATGCGTGTGCAGGAGACTGTGCATATGTGCAAACATATATTAACACAACCAATGGGTAGGAATTAAATTATTCAGTTTGACAGTAAAAGTAATTTCCATAGAAGAACTGCATTCCGTCATTCAAGAGAGACTTTTGGCTTTCTTTCTACTATTTTGAAATAAATGCAGGCCATATTAAAACCAGGTAAACAAAAGAGAAAAATACACAAGGTAAAATCTGCCAATCTACCTGATATAAAATATTGAAAAGATAGTGTGGGTTTGGTGGCAGTTTATTAACAGAGACTCTGCTGGAATCAACACAATGGAGCGTTGTGTACAAGAATATTGTTTACGTGTTGTTATAGATCACCCCCCTCTATGGGTATTTTCGAAACTATAGAGGCTGGCATCGTAGGATTCATTGCAGTAGAATATCCAATAAAGTACATTTCAACAAATAAGTGGACTTTGTAAAATCTCTCAGTTCCATGACCTTCGGGTCTTTTTTGAGTCTGTTGCCTTGGCCCAACGCTGACATATTGAAATTTATAGTCCAAGGTTTTAAAACCTAGTTTGTCTGCATTTTTGGGCTTTTTTCCCCCCCTAACAAACACAAACATCAAAATAAGGTGGTTTCAAAGAAAAGTGCCATAGCATATCGTAAACTCATTAGGTCCAGACGTCTAGCCATCTCAATGGTTTTATTATACCACGGTTCTTCCTGTTTTAAAAGAATTATAGGTATCTTTTCGACAATGGATGGGAAGCAATGCAACACCTTTTCCTGGCAGTGCTTGCTTTTGCCTATTTTTCCCCTTTTTTTTTTTTTTTTTTTTTTTTTTTTTTACAGAGGTAAAAAACATTAAACACCAAGTCTCTCAGCTGTCCCCTTAATCTTGAATTAACCGAACTGCTCGTAAATATTTACGGGTCCTTCATTTTAATGGTTGCTCTTTAAACAAAGCAATTTTTTTACAATGAACTTCATCTCAATTATCTTGATAAAGTCATGTGTGTTTATAAATGCAGAAGGCATGTGGTTCGTTGCTAAACGAGCTCTAGCCAACAAAGCCGAACGTTTGGCAGCAGCCGTGTCCCCCCGGAGCTTCCAAGCTTCCCGTTTTAAGAGCACTGAGGCTGGAAGCGACCCACTGGGAGGAGACAAAATAAAGTAAAAGAAATACAGAAATAATGTTTAAGCGACTAGGCATCATTTTGCTTCCTTGGCTCCCGAGGACCGATGTGGAAGTATCTCTTACATGATCGCAAGGGATCGCCAATCTTTGAAAGAGCACTGGTACCTGAGGCCTGGGAACGGTACGGCGGCAGACGCACCTACCCGGCCTCTCGACACTGATCTCTAACAGCAAATGTCGATTAGGCGACGAGGAGGAAAAGTGACTTTCCTCCGACCTTAGTGGCTCCCGGAGGCCAAGCTTTCCCGAGGCCCCGGCCCAGTCGCGCCCGGCCCGCGGGAGCTGCGCGGGGGCTGCGCGGGGGCTGCGCGGCAGGGTCGGCGGCGCAGAGGGCATCGCGAGGGGCGCACAGATTTCTCCTCTCACCGCAGCGCTGTCGTTCGGTCACGGCAGACTTTATTGTGTAATAACTGACAACAATTACAACAGGTCCGTAGTTCGAGACTCGGAGTGGTTAATTAATACAACAGTCACCGGGGGCAGGGGTGGCAGCTAGCCGGGGGACCGAGAGGCATGAGGCCTGTGGTGAGCGGCTCCAAGGGTGAGACAACTTCCTAACAGTGCACTAAAGGGGTGTGGAGGGGGATAGCTCGTGGCCTCGCTGTGGCATCTATTGCGAAGGATTCAGACCTAGAAAGCAGAGGTTTGGGGAAAGATTTCATCTTAGTAAATCGTGGACAGCACAGCAACCCCCACTGATTTAAGCGGCTGTAATTTATGTTTTATTATCTTAATTATAATTAATTTCCTTACCTTTATTTTGGCAAAATAACTATCTAGTCTACATCACTTTTAAGAAACATGTCAAACATTTAACATCAGATAGAGTTCCCAAAGCTAACGTGCACTCACAATATCATCATCTAAACGGTGTGGGAAGGAAGAGGGGAGGTTTAAGCGACTCTGCAAAACACGTTGGCGAACAAGACAAAATTTCGCAAAATACCTGACATTGACCACGTTTCACTTCTATCCAAAAAAAAAAAAAAAAAAAAAAAAAAAAAAAAAAAAAAAAAAAAAAAAAAAAAAAAAAAAAAAAAAAAAAAAAAAAAAAAAAAAAAAAAAAAAAAAAAAAAAAAAAAAAAAAAAAAAAAAAGACAAGACTAGATTGATTTAAAGTCCCTGGAGTGGGAGGAGGAGAAACGTATGGGGGGCTGAGGGTGCAGGGGAAGAACAAAACCAAATAAAAAAAAAAAAATCCAAAACCGAAACACCCCCCAGCAACCAAAAACCCACCCTCACCCCAAAAAAGCCCCAAACTCAAAACTAAATCAATAATTCCCAACTACATTTCTACCCCAGCGTTAGTCTCCTTTATTGCCTTTCTCCTTGTTCATCTTTTTCATTTTCATTCTTCTGTTCTGAAACCAGATTTTGACCTGTCTCTCTGTGAGGTTTAAAATCCTAGCTACTTCGTAACGGCGGTCTCGGGTGAGGTACATGTTAAAGAGAAATTCCTTTTCCAGTTCCAGGGTTTGATACTTTGTATAGGGACAACGCTTTTTCCTGGTTGAACGAGCGTGGATCCAGTTTGCTGCAGGGTTATCTGGAAGAAGGGAGGTATATAGAGAATGGGGGGCGGGGGGAGAGAAAGGTCGTTAAATTAATTTAACGAAGGATGGACTGTTTTCACAACTTTGGAGGAATTATCATAAAAGCCTTAATGCCCCAGTCTGTTTACTGTACAAATGATGTCTTGATGGTAGGTGGTTATGTGGAGTCTTTTATGGGTGCTTGTTGCTGCTTGCGCTGGGGTAGGCGTCTAGACGTTTTTATAGGTTAGTAAAACTATCAGTTTTGCACATTCGAGCCTTACAGGTTTCGGCAATAAATCAAAGGGGCAATTTCTTTCTTTCTCTCCTTCTCTCTTTCCTTCTTTTTCTCCCTCTCTCTCTCTGCCTCTATTCCTCTCTCTCCCCCCGTTTTGTTCTGTTTTCTTTTTTTTTTTTACTTACTTGGGTCAAGTTGTTGCTGTTTCTCCTCCTTCAGATCGCTGCTCGGGCTGGGGTTGTGGCTGCAAGCGGCGGGGTCCTTGGAGCTGCCGGCAGCCGCTTTCTCCCGGGGCTCCTGGAGGAAGGAGCTGCACGTGTACTCGGGCACACCGATCCCCTGGGACTCCCGAGACGAGGAGCACTCAGTCCTTTTGGAGGAGGAGGAAGAGGAGGAGGAAGACGAGGAGGTGGTTGCTCCCGTCTCCGGCTTTATCCCGTAGTGGCGCCCGTTGGAGGAGCCGGAGCTGGACGCGGAACCGCCGCTGCTGCTGCTGCCTCCGCCGCCGCCGCCCGGGAAGCCCGGGAAGGGCTCAATCCAGGAGCGCACGTAGCGGCCAGCGTCGGCTGCCCCTAAATGGGGCTGGTGCATGTAGGGATGGTAGATCCCGGTCATTGCCGCAGACGACTGAGGGTGAACCGCGGACCAGGAGGTGGAGAACACCGTGGATTTTGGTGCAAAGCTACAAGAGGAAAAATCTGAACTCTCTGCAACACCTGATGGCCTGGAGGTCGCACTGTGACCTCCCTGGACGAATCTACTCCCGTAAACTTCTTCGCTTTCATGGCCTATGAGAGAATCGACATAATAGTTACTTATGGTGCCACTAGACGACATTTTAGGCTCCCCTCTTAGTCATATAAAAGGTTACACTGTTAACTGTATATGATACCCTCCCGGAGAACAATCGTAGTATTTTGCAGACTGCAACCCTCAACCATTGGTTGCGGAGCCCACGTGATCATATTTACCAATACTGCGAGTAAATCAATCCGCTAAACTGGGGCTGCTGTGATTAAAAAAAAAAAATCATCATCAACAGAGGCCCCGCACAGCGCGTTGTACCGCCTGCGCGCCCACACCGCACCGGGGCCGCCCGCCCGCCTGCCCTGCGCGCTTGCCCGCTAGCTCTGCCCGCTCTGCCCTGCCCTGCCCTGCCCTGTCCGCTTGCCTGCCTGCCTGCCTGCCTGCCCTAGTTGCCCGCTCACCCTGCCCGCCTTCGCTGCCCGCCTGTCTGCCCTGCCTGCCCGGGGCGCGGCGGGCGTGGCCGCGCTGGCAGCCCACGGCCGTGGCGGGTGCGGACTATTTCTTCACCTCCTTTGAGTGATTTCTGCCATTCATTTCTTAATCAATGAGAGGCAGGGTGTTTAAATAAATCCAACAGCCTTGGCTTGCTAATCACACTCCAAGCTGCTGAGGGAACCCGCTGGGAAAGGGGGATTCTTGCCTGTAAAAACAAACCATCGCAAGCTGGGACTGTAACGACTTCTCATAAAACAGGAAAATGTTACAGTAAAAGCACATTGCGGTACTTCCATATTTCAGAGCATGTGCGGGTATTATTATTCGCTCCCCCTACCCCCGGACAGAAAGTTTCCATAGAAAGGATACACTTTTAAAAAGAGATGCCCATTGTGTTGTTTTAAAGCAGGTGGAAGACCTCTGTAATGATTTTATGCCTTTCAATAAAAATTTTATGAGGTGTATTTGATTATAGATTAATGTGTCCCTAATAAAATGGACGGATGGAAACAGCAAAGCCTGTGTCTCAAAGCAAAACTGACGTGTGGCTGAACACATGCTCCTGTATCTGCGAGCCTTTGGGGCTGCACAGCTCCAACATAGCCCCCTTTTACGGTGCCCAGTGCGGCCCGGGAGGGATGCGGGCAAAGGCAGCCCCGAGGAGGCGGCCTGGCCCCGCACTGGCAGCGCGGCGGCCGCGGGCAGGGGCCGCGGGCAGGCTCCGGCTCACGGGGCTGTCGCTGACCCCCGCTCGTCGGCAGGGCTGTCTCCTCCGCCCCTAGCTCAGAGGGAGCCACGTTCAATGCCTACGTGAGACTTTTTTTGCCCACTTTGCTTTCTTTTCCATCCCCTCCCTTCCCACTCCTCCCTCCCGGCCCGGTTTTTCTTCCCCGAGAGAAACGGTGCCCGGTTAGTATAGAAAACTGGATTACCCATGGTCTTCTGCCCACGCCTGCTCCCCTGGGCGAGGGATGGTAGCTGTGTCGGGATCTGGAGGAAACGTAGAGAGTTAGTGGCGAGCCCACAGCACAACCCTCAGCACAGCCCGCCAGGGGCACGGACAACAGCGCTGGGAAAACACTTCCTACTCGTGGGCCGTTATGAGGAAGGGACTGAAAATCCTGTTTATTTAATGATTTATTACTCTCCTAGGTTGTTTTCTTCCTTTTTTCTTCTTCTTCTATTTTTTCTTTTCCTTTTTTTTTTTTTTTTTCCTATGTCATCTGACTTTAGCATTTTCTTCTGCAATTTTATAACTTGTCTTACATTGTTCCCTAGAAGCAGGGTTTGTGGTATGGCGAAGAACTTGCCCTCGTTTCACACAGATATAAATTGGTAAAGTAGGAAGATTGGTGAGCCTCCTTTTTTAATATACTTTAAACACTTGGTATGGAGTCAGAAATTTACTTCCCACTGCCGAAACTTCTTTGGTGATGTAGCGAGTATCTTTAAAGGAAAAGAGAAGGCCGTTTAAAGGTATGCAACATATAAAGGGTATTTTGGGGTATTGCTTTGCTTTTTTTGAAAAGACAACAAGCACAAAATACCTAGGTGCTTGTGGCTCTAGAAGATTCAAAACGCTTATGCCTTGGTTTTAGGAATATATACCTCTGTCCTATGAGTAAACGTGAACATGAGGAAGTATTGGCTTAAATTAAATATCAACGACAAGAGAGCAAACAGAATGCCACCAATAGAATTATGAGCAGGATCTGTCATCAAGTCGGACAACATTGGCACTATCTTGCTTTTAATTTCTTGATTTAGAAACAGCTTAGGGGAGGAATGGGCGTTGAT
Source organism: Empidonax traillii (assembly GCF_003031625.1). NCBI lineage: Eukaryota > Metazoa > Chordata > Aves > Passeriformes > Tyrannidae > Empidonax > Empidonax traillii. The sequence goes on from NW_020955235.1 coordinate 163,116, forward strand.
TCTGAGCGAGCTGATTTCCCAGCGCAAACAGTAGCCACACTATTTTTCCAGTACCGTTTGAAGGTGAAAGTATGCCCAAGTATTTGCACTTCAATTTGGAGTCATGTTCATTTGCAAGCCATTTGCTGCTCTGCTTAGTATTTCTGCTCACACGGGCATTCACCCGCTCTCACACACGCATGCCCTTCCTCAGCTTCCAGCGCAGAGCCCTGCTAATAATATTTTTCAGCTATGTACAGAAAGGGTTAAGAGTCGTGAACGTCATTAACTGGATGTGTGCTACTAAAATGGAATTGCGAGAAATAAAACGAGCTCTGAGCAAACAGAAACGGTGCAGGGTGACAAAAGTAGGTCTGAAGAGGCTGGTGTACTTTTGTAAGCAGGCTGGGGAGCGTTTCTGCTCAAAAAAGCCAGTCTTGCCAGATGTTGGGAATATTTTTCCATCCACCATCTTCTGAAAGCTCTTGAGCCGACCAAAAACTGAGCTCCTTAACACTTACTAATACACAGCTTCGCATTTGTTGTGTTTCTTGGGGTTGTTTGGGGTTTTTTTTGTTTGTTTTGGGTTGTGGGGGTTTTTTTGTTGTTTGTTTTTGGTTTTTTTGTTTTTTGTTTTGTCTTGTTTTTTTGGTTTTTTTTAGCGAGCAAAGACACAAAATCAAAGTCTACACATTGTATGCACATAGTGACTGATATTTTTTAAATCAACATACGAAATTCAAATAAAATGGCACACATATTCCTGACATCTTGTAGCAGAAAGATTTTTATATCACTTACCATTTACGATCTGATTGGATGAGGATGCCCAGTTTAAGTCATAAAATTTTACTTTTTTTTTTTTCCTTTCTTTTTTTTCTCATTCAGTTTGTCAGACTGCGAACATCACACAACATTTTATCAATTAATCAATCGTTTACAGACATTTATAAATTAATTAGGTTTACATCATTTCCCGGCCCAGTCTCCACCCCAACCCTAAAAAAAAAAAAAAAAAAAAAAAAAAAAAAAAAAAAAAAAAAAAAAAAAAAAAAAAAAAAAAGGAGGGGGAGGAATGGAGCAAAAGAGAGAAAGAAAACCAGGCACACACACACAAAGACCAGAGTATGGTAAAGAAGGTACACCAGTCCAAAAAGCTGTTGATAGAGAAGGATCAGGACACCAACCTGGATCTCTGCGTTAAACATTTGTAGAAAACCAAAGGAACCGCAGTAGTTTACAGAGTTTATTGCATTATACATGCAAACAGAACATGCACAAGAAGGACAATTTGCTTCTGAACCACTACTATTCCACATATGCACCACAAGGAAATGTCTACAATGGAGAAGAAGGAAATATTCCATTTCACGAAGGACAATCTCTAAGTTCATTTGTGAGAATAGTTACATTATAATGTGCTTCTCTTTCCCCCCGCCCCCAGTTTCCCCCCGCTCTTTTTCTGAAAGTATTGAATGTACTCAAAATGTTATGGCCCGTGTAACAGCCCCACATAAATACCATTTTGTTAGTAAAAACATGAAAAAGTCACATTGCTTGGATGTTCGACAGTTCCAATAAGTTAAGACCAAATGATAATATTCAATAATAGTTACCCTGCATTACGATGAGAACAAAAATAAATTACACGTGCTAGGTTTTATATATACTCATCATAGTAATACATATTCACTTGCAGCGCTAAAAGAAGGACGAAGAGTCACATTCTATCAGAAAACAAAACAAAACAAAACAAAAAACTGGAAAATGCCGGGTTTTGCCAGAGTCTCTCCTGCTTTTAGCAAGTGGCGGTGCTGTGCCCACTCCTCACTGGTGCCCCCCCCGGGGTTAGGGTTTAAGAGAAGGTCAGATTAGCGGTCAGTTCCCGGATTCGGTTCTCCCTGCTCATCTTCTTGAGCTTCATTCTGCGGTTTTGAAACCAAATCTTGACCTGCCTGTCAGTGAGGTTTACGCTCTTACTGATCTCTAGACGGCGCTCTCGAGTGAGATACATATTGAATAAGAACTCTTTCTCTAATTCCAGTGTTTGGTGTTTAGTATAAGGACACCTCTTCTTTCTGCCACTCTTTGCAGTTAGCCAATTGCTTGTTGGAGTATCAGACTTGATTTCCTCTATCAAAATCAAAGAAGAAGAAGAAGAAAAAAAAAAATCAAAAATACCTCAGGCTGTTAGAGTGTACCCTTGGCCATGACCCCTCCTCTGCAGTTTCTGGCAGATATGGTGGATGTGGGCATTAAACACGGTTCGGATAAGGTGTGGGCACAGGGAGGGGACCTGCTGCCAGGCTGGGCTTGCCCATCCCCGAGCACGGCACCCTACTCTGTGGCCGCCCCGCTTTCCTGCCCCTGCCAGTAAGGGTCCCTCAAGTTTTCGGTCGGCGTGTAACATTTCAACAGTATTTAACCTGCCAGCCGCCCCATGAACACAACGGGTCTAGCCTCGCCATGGCCACCTCGAGCTCCCACGACACTTGCCACCAAAATATTTCAATTAAAAAATAGTGTCTCTCTCTATTTTGAAGCAGCATCCCCCCACACATCAGCTGAATCACACAAGCACACCTATAAACAGATATAGACATTTTCCCAGCCAAAACGATATACAAGAAATTTCCACCCTCTGTCTCGGATTTTTTTTTTTTCCATTTTCCTTTTAGGTTTTTTTTCCCCCACCAGAAATAAATCTGCCCAACATCAGTCTAGACCTGGGATGCTAAATAGAATTCAGATAAAGCAATTCTCAATGCACACATAGGGTAAAAATCGACCTAGAGGTTGCAAAGTACATTTTGATAAGAAAAAAATCCCGTTTTCGGATTCTTCGATACACGCCGTTCAAAAGAAAGGGTCTAGTGCACTTTTAGAGGGAAAATAAAATCAGATTACCACCACCCTTAGCTTTCAAAAGCATTTCAAAATACTGGTGCACTTTTGGAGACCAATCTAAGGTTACCTAAAGCACCACATTGAAATATTCAACCTTTGGACCAGGCAGATAGCGGGCTGCTGCTTTCGTTGTGCATTTGTTTCGAACTTTACCCAGTTTTGTAGCACCTATTCCTCACCTATTTTAAGAGGATCGTAATTAACTTTAAAAGCAATCAGACCGTAGTAAAGCTCAGTGGAAAAAAAAAAAAAAGGCGAAATACTACGAGAGAAAAGTTGAGGTGGTCGTATTTTACAACCTCCAGACCTGCTTTTTTAGATGTATGGGGCTGCTTTTGGCTGTTGCAGCGCATTAGGGAGCACACGACTATATTCCCCGCATCACAGAGACGGTCTGCATGCACGGGAGAGGCAGATCTCTACGTAAAATCTTTGAATCATTTTGTGTGGCATTTTTGCCTACCAAAATCTTCAGAGAGACAGCACCTGCAGCCCGATACTCCTTAACATTAAATGTGATGGCTGTGATGCTCGTTAGTATATTCGAGCGTGCTTTATGGTGCTGGCGTGTTGGAGTTACACCACGGCACGGCTTAAACTCGGTAATACAGACCTTTACTCTCCTTCTCCTGGACTTCTGGGCTGGACACGGAGCCTTCAGGCAGACAGCTCCGCTCCTCTTGCAACGTGGACTTGGGCTCGGGACTTTCCACTTGAGAGACTTTAGCGGTGCTGTCTTGGTTGTTCGGGTTTTCATTCATTTTCTTTTCCAGCTGAAGTTGAGCAGATATCTGCGGTTTGGAGCTGCCGCGAGGGTTTAACTGTAACATTACAGTTGAACTCGTTTCAGGGCTATTATTGTACTCTTGGGTTTTCCCAGTGGCGTAGGTCTGGCTCAGTCTAAAATATCCTGGGACAGGAACCTCGGGGTTCTCAATGGGGCATGATTCAGACACCAGCCTCTGGTAGGAAGGGACGTCTGCAGAAATGAGTTTGGATCTCTTATCGGAATACATGCAGCAATTGCTTTCTTCTTTAATATTTGTAGTGAAGGAACAAGTGGGGACCTGCTGTGTAACAGGTTGCTCTATTCGACAAGATCTGTTCGGGTCTGTCCAAGTGTCTACTTGAGGTATATAAGGATGTACATTCATACCCATATTTTGGTGATTAACTTCTCTCTTAGCCAGAGACGGAAGGAGTCCACAGGTTTGCATCCCATACGTCCCAATGTCTGTGCTAGGTGGCATATACATGCTGGCGCTGTTGGAGTAGAAACTGTCACTCCTGCACGCACTGATGAGAGAATCTACTAAAAAAGTATTAGCGGCAGGAGAGCTGTTGGGAAAGGACATTTTGGGGCGGAATTTGAGGAAGAGAGATTGTGTCCTTTGTAGGCTGACATCTCTAGGAAAACATTCCCGTTGTAATTGCGGATGCCTCCGCGCGACCACATGACAGGCGGGCCCAATGGCAGCGCCCGCCGCCCCGCCGCTGACGCGCCCCGCCGCTGACGCGCCCCCGCCGCGCCGCCCCGCCGCGCCCCGCCGCGGTCAACAGCGCCCCCTGCGCCCCCGCGCCGGCACCGCACCGCCGCACCGCCGCACCGCCGCACCGCGCCCGCTCCGCGCCGCCACCCCACCGCGCCGCGCCCCCCCCGCGCCGCGCCGCGCAAACACCGCCACGGCTCCCTCCGAGAGACACCCCCCACCCACCCCCGGCCGTGACAAGTGCGGGGGACAAAAGGTTGCGGGATTTATTAATGCGTATTAAGGAGAATCAGGGGGCGATCAATAAAAACCCCTCATCTGCATTCTCGGGCTACTCGGTAATTTTCTTGCTTCTGAGGCTTTTTCAAGAGTTATACCCTCTGTTGCCGCGCACGGGAAGATATTTTATTAACAAATCAATCGAGACTTTGTAAAGGATAAGATTAATAGTTAAGATTTAGCATAATGGCGTTCGCGTTATGAATTATTGAAAATTATACTATTGATTTTTTTTTTCCTCGCTGCTAACCGAGAAGGTCAATTTTTGTTTTAACACAAATCGTCAAATATTAAAAGGTGGACTTTTGTCATAACACGAATTTTATAGGGAAGGTACATTCCTAAAATTATTTTACAATGCTCTCTCCAGACCGCCTGGGGAAAAAAAAAAAAAAAAAAAAAAAAAAAAAAAAAGTTAAAAAAAGTGGGGTTTTCACTTGCCCGGGAAACCGAAAGCATCAAAAAGATAATTTCTCCTTCTGTAGCACTACTCATTAAAAAACATATAGAAACCAATATCCTCAATGCAACTCCTTCAAGCAACTTTTTCTCTTTGCTCTTTTTTTTTTTTTTTTTTTAAGAATGATAAATGCATCTGTATTGCAAAATAAACAAACAAACAAAAAGAAAGCAATCAGCAGAAGGCAATAGTAACTGTCTACCTGGTAGTCCAGAGTTTTTTGTCCCAAGGTTTTAAACCTGTTTTACTGTTTTTTTTCTCCCACTTCTTAGTCGTATTTACACCCGCAGTAATAGTGGCGGTAGAAGCGAGTTTTATTACTATGTTTTTTCTTTCTTCTTTTTTTTTTATTATTTTTTTTTTTTTATTTTCAAATTAGAGTATTTCTTATCTGGGACTAATGCTGTCAAAGACTCTCACCTACACAAAGTGAACTTGTTCATAATTTTTGTTTCGTATTCATTCGCCTGCTTATTTTGGGCCTTTCTACCATCAAAACACCCTTTCAAATCCCCAAGAGCAGTCAGCACGTGAAAGGATTAAAAGAGAATTTAAATGCGTCTTTCTCACAGTTACAAACATGCGTTTTTCACCAACGTGGATTTGAATTTTCCTCTGTTTCCTGGCATTTGGATGTTTTGCACTTTGCCGTACACTTTACGCTGCTGGTAACAATAACCCTATTTAAAATTTCTCGGTGGCAATGAGACAGACCTTTTAAAACCTTATCGCAGCTGTTCAAATACAACATCATTGTCAGGTTAAGAGCCAGTGCCTTTTATAGCTGCAGTCTCCAGCTCCTGGGTTGCCGGAGAGTTTAAATATTACCTTCGTAATATTCACTGCTTGCAAGCCCTTTCCGCAGCATCCCCTGCGCCTGGCGCAGCCCCTGCCCTACCCGGGTACGCTTCGCCGCCGCCGCGGGCTGAGCCGAGCCACGGGCGCTGCGGCGCGATGGCCATGTAAGATCATGATCAGAGCCATGGCTAAGACTCGCCTGCGCCGGGAAAGAAACCGCGGCTGAGCCCACGACGCTCCGTCCGACCGCCGCGTCCCCCCCTCGCCTTCTAGCAATTTCCTCCTCCTCAACAACAGCCTGGACAACCCACAGAGTTTAAAGAAACAAAATACTATTTTTCTTGACGCAGTTTAAGACTTGACTATTAAATCTAATCAGGAATTTTATGCCCATCAAATGGTTCTTTCATAATCTTTATTTACACTGTAAGAAAAGGGGGTCCCAGAAAAATCCCAGCTGAAGTATGAGCCCAGAGGTTTGCGGCGGGTTTCGCCCAACAGTAAAGTTAAAACAATAAGCAAATGCTGAGCTGCTTTCCACGCTGGCCTCGCTGCTGCTGCTGGAGGAGCTGAATTCTGGACTCCTGATTAGACTTGAGAGCTCTTTGATTTTTTGTAATTGAAAATATTAATTTCGTGCATGTCACTACACGGAAACTCAGATGACTGTTGTGATTATAATAATTTAAATATTGTGTTCAGGATTGGCAAACGGCTCCATAAGACCCTTCGCTCACGGTAAATCATGAGGCTTTTAAAAAGGAGCTGCAATTTTTTATTGAAAACGAATAGTAGAAAGTTTAAGTTTGATGTAAATAGAAGTTGAATAAACACGCGAGAGCCACTGGGGAACTGGGGACTTAGGTTCTGGATATTTAATGTCACTATTGTTTTAAATCATATTAAAATGGAATAAAGTAATTAACATTAATAAATAAATCAATATTGTGCAATAAATGAGATATATAATCTACATTAATATAAAGGTTTGCTCTCAGAGCCCCATATTTTTCCAAACGAGGGTGGAAAAATGCCCCAACCAATGGGTCCATGCAGATGTAAATTACTGTTTGTAATAAAGCATAGGTGGACATTACAGTTTTCTCCTCCAGCAAATGTCAGGACTAAAAACTGGAGGTTACCAGACGTGGCAGCAGGGTTTAATTTTCACTGCCTTATCTTCCTAAACCTTATTACTGGTGATATGATTATTTTTTTGTCTCGGTTGTGCCGAGCATTCTCATAGTTGCAGTTTGCTGTGTTTGTGTCTCATTATGTGAGGGGGATGGGAAAGAGGTATGAAAGAAACTAGATATTTTGCAGATGCCTTCAGTAACAAAGGTATTGCGAGAAATGTCTTATTTTAAAAACAAGCTGGAAACCAAGAAACTTTTAGTAAATTTCCTTTGATTCACTCGATTTCAGAATTTTATTTAGGGTGTCTTTAAACGCGCAGACTGTATGTTTTATGCCACGCTGTTAAATTGCAGGGAAACTGAAGAATAGTTTTATTCAAGAAAAAAAATGGCTACGATATTGTGCCCTTTCTTCTTTTAATAATACAACTGTCACGTTGCCCAGATTTCTATGTGCCATATTTTCATAGAAAGAGTCGGTGCCTGGGCTGAGGGCTCAGATTCCCTGGATTTTTTTTGACAGAGAGCGGGGGACAGACACCACGTACTGCTGACATTATGCTTTTCCCTAAATATGAAAGCTTATGAAATAAACAAAATAGCACCCTGGCCTTTTCTTCAAAGGTGTTATTTCTGAGAGTAAGGATCGCAAGGTAGCATTGACTGTACTCTCGGCTTCAGCCGAAGCCTCAGCCCTTCCCCTATGATATTTCTATATTTCTATGAACACCAAAGTGCAAATCTGGTGTGATGAGATTTTTGCATGTATATTGGTCACCCATATAGCCCTCAACCTCCGTGTTCGGGCTGCACATTTATCTTTAGGCAGATTCCTGACGCATTTGTAGTTTAATCGGAAAATAAGCGAGTGCCCTTTTCTTTCTCCATAAAGGACAAGCCCAAAGACATTTGGAAATAGCTCACAACCTTTTCTGTCTAAAGGAATTAAACAGACAAAGGGGTAAAAAGGAAAATAGAAAAGGCTGTAGACTCGAACAGAATCATCACATTTACACGATAGTTCAAAAAAGACGAAAGCAGTATTTCCATATTCTGGTGTATATATGTAATTTTTTTAAAATTAACACACACCTTGGCTCCAGTCACTCGTTTACATGCTCTGAGATCGGCCTCACCGTAATTGCGAGGGTTTAAAACACCTCTTGTGAAGCCTAATGGGCTTGGGGTTGGTGTGGGCTTTCGCCACACCAACTCTTATGCCAAGAAAAACAAACACAAAAACTTCGCTAAACATTTCCCCCTCGAAATGAGTATCTCCACCGAGAGACCAGTGGATTTTCCTCCGGGATATGGCTATGCCTGCAAGGGCTACCTCTGGCGTCAGAGATCCCAAGGATTTCAGATTGTACAATGCCATTTTATTGCCGACGGAAAGGCTATTTCTAGGAAAGTGTTAACAATGAACTTCTAAAAAACAAAACAAAACAACACAAAAAAAACCAACAAAAAACACACACACACCCCAGCAACCCAGCAGACAAAGTGCCAACAAATGCTTTCTTGAGAGAACGGTCTTTAAAAGACGCAAAATATGGTTGAGCTCACGTGAAATAGGTTTCGATGAATTCTGCAAATAAGCAGAAAGCAGCGAAACCCTTTCTTTCCTCAGATTCTGACCAAAAGTGCACACTGGAGGGAAAAAATAAAACAAAACAAGAACCAGAAAGATAGAACATGTTCTGTCGCTGGAGAAGGTCCAGGAAATTCATAAACTTCACTTTAATTTTCTAATCTCTACTTTCATTTTAATAGATCTCCATAGTACTTTTAAAGAGTAGGATTTTATTCAGCAATGTCTGGCAAGGTGATGTTAGGATATTAAAAATATCTTCTTTTCTCTTTAGTCTCTCTGTCTGACTTTAAAAAAAATAAACACTCCCAGGAGCTAACGTTAATATCGCAGTTAAATAAAATAAGTTTTTAACATTATGTTTTCTGTATCCAGAGGTTCATTTAAGAAAAG
>NW_020955235.1:172256-199626 GCF_003031625.1 Empidonax traillii
AAATCTTATCGTTACTTATATATTAGATATTTTATTAGCAGTGGAATTATTATTAGGGGGAAAGAAGACTGGAGCACCAGAGGCTGCGGCATTGCAGCGCCTGGGCGCGCCCTCCTGTGGCCGTTGCCCGCCAAGCACCGGGAATTTTCTCCTCCTCCGAGTCTTTCTCCTCAGCAAAATTTGCTCTCAGTCTTGGGTCTCTCCTTTTCTTTTCCTTTTTTTTTTTTTTTTAAATAGAAACTTAACACCGCTATCATAGAGCATTTTTGCAAGATGAATGCTAGGGTGTTTCGGTTTCCGCGGTCCACTTTTGCGGTATCTTAGCATTTTGAAGGCGTATTAAAATGATGAGAGAGATTATTAAAACACTACAAGGAAGAGAAAAATCAAACGACTCGTTCTTACCCTGTGGATTAAGGATCGGGAGACACGCGAGAATTTTTCTATAAGGCAAAATTCTGGGAGGAATTCCCCGTGACTTCGTGCATTCCTAATGAATGGACTCTGTGGGGAAACGCACATCCGCAGAAAACCTGCATAGAAATATCGTCTTTCTCCCTAAATTACAAGGCATTTCCTAGAGGCCACCCTTTTTTTCTCCTTCTAAGCAAAAACCTTCTTTTTCTTATTAGTTAAAAATAATTTTTAATAATAATAATAATAATAATTAAAAAAAAAAAAGAAGAAGAAGAAGAAGAAAGAAAGAAAGAAAGAAAGAAAGATGTTTGGGTAGAATCCCCAGGGTGTGGAAGAGAAAGAGAGGAAAGTGAGGAACCCTCTGTGCTCCAGCTGGCGGGGACTGGAGCCGGGCACGCTCATTGCACGCCACCGAGAGCTCACCTCGACCCAGCCGGGATTTTCTTTGCGTTATGATGCATTTGCTAATATGGCCAGCTATGCGGTAAAAAGTGTGTGTGTGGCTGTGCGTGTGTGTGAGAGAGAGGGAGGGAGGGAGAGAGGAAGACAGAGAGAGAGTGGGTGGTGGTTGAAAATAACAGAGGAACCTTAAGGCGCCTAATTATTCAGAAAGGTTAAAGGTGATGACCTTGACATTTTGGAAGTTCAAAGGCATACACTTATGTTTTTCTTACTAAAGTGTTTAAAAATTTTTTTTTTGGTCATGCCTCCCTCCTCTTCTCCTTCTCGATTTTTGGAATTCTCGAGCTTTTCCTGACTTGCTTAGCACTTTTGCCTTCCCTGCTTGCGAGCATAGGGAGAGCCCCTTCGTCCTATTCAAAAAAGGCAAATTCTTTTCTCACTCGTCGCCTTTATTGCACACTGCGGAAATCTCTTTTTCACCCACCAGAAGGTGTATAATATAACCCAATTAAGCTGTTTAGAACCTCGGGTTTTATGGTGTTGTCTAGACAGTTCAAGGTTTTGTAAACAGCCCAGCCAGGTCACCCAAGATAAAGAGGCGAGGAGAGGAGCGGATCTCCACCGGGTGCTGGCCCCCGGTGGGGCCCGCCGTGGCGGAGCAGCGGGCTAAGCTGAGCTCTCGCCAGCGCCGCTCTCCGCCAGCCCTGCCCGGCAATCATATTTAAGAGATCCACCCTCTGCCTCCAAAGTGCTGGGTGTTTTTTTGGTTGGTGGTTTTTTTTTTTTTTCCCCGCTATTTTTTTTCTCCCTTTTTTCCCCTCTAGTGCCAATTGTTTATAGCTCCCTCTTGTCTGACTCGCTCCGAGCCCTCGGTCTTTCTGCCTTGCCCTTCAATAACAAGTAAACAATCATCGACGGTGGGAATTCTGGGCTTATTTTAAGCCTGATCAGTTAAAAAAAAAAAAAAAAAAAAAAAAAAAAGCCTTTTTCGCTGTTTATAGTAATTGTAGTACCATCAGACGTGATGGTCTGCAGACAGCCATGTTGGCTCTGTCTCACAGCGAGGGGAAGGTACACATACCTACAAAGGGAGAGTTAGGCATCTAAACTACTACTTAATTAAAATCCTTTTAAAATAACCCGACTAGGCTTCCTCCTGTTATTATTTAACCGAACTTGGCTCTAGCCCGGGAAAGGCTAGGATCTTTCAGAGGTGGAAATCCATACAGTGCACGGAAGCTATAACCTTAACTTTACTAGAAACAATTTATTCACATGAAAAAGACAGTGGCCCATGCTTTTGGATGACAGTAGAAACATATATATATATATATTTTATATATATAATGAGCGTACATTTACCATCTCTTAAATAAACCGCATTCACTTAAAGGGAGGAAATTGTTATCCTAGCTCAAAAGCAACAACAGAGCCCCCCCGAACTCAATGAATTGTAAGCAAAAACTACCAGACACACTGCAGGTCCATTGCTGGTACTGTGGGAGAGGGAAAAAAGCACCTTTGGCGAAAAACACTTGAAAGTGGACAGTAGGATTTACTCTAGTTTCCCCTTATCAGGAATCTGCTCCGCCAAGCCCCGAAATCTCCAGTGGCCATTCAGTGTGTGGAGTTGCACATGAAAATGAAACTTTGAGTTCCGCAGGGTGGATGTGTCATGTAAACCAATTAACTTTTGCATTCAGATGGTAGGTCAGAGAGACCAAACTATTCTTCGTGTTTCTTCTTTCTTCTTTTTCTCTTGCTTTCTCTCTCTCTCTTTTTTTTTTAATATATTTTTCCTTTTTTCTTTTCTTTTTAATTTTTTTTTTTCAAAACAAAGGATTCCCAGTGAAGTACTGGAGTCGATCTCTGTTCAGTTTCTTTTCTTTCATCCTTCGATTCTGGAACCAGATTTTAACTTGCCGGTCAGTGAGGTTGAGCATTCTGGACAACTGCAGTCTTTTCTCTTTGTTTATGTAAACGTTGAAGAAAAATTCCCGTTCCAGTTCTCTTATCTGATATTTGGTATAGGGACACCTCTTTTTCCTTGATCGTTGGGGAATTGCTGAAATTCAAGAAAGAAGAAACTTATTTACGCTTCTGCTACGAACATGCTCAGCTACTATTTGATCAGAGACTGATAATATCCCATTGCCTGGATAATAACCCTCTAGCAGTTCAAAAAATATTCCTGATGCTTATAATCTCCGGGTGAGTTAGTAAAAAAAAAAAAGCTAATATTTCCCAACTTCTCCTTAAAAGAGAGCTCTTCGAGCAATACAGAGAGATATTTAAATGGGCTGGAAAAATTCCAAGTTTCTCAAAGTCCTCTCACGCACACCCCCCGCCCCAAACAAACGAGGATCTTAAGCTCTAAACCGAAGGCAACTCTGAGCACTACCTGTGAAATCTCCCCGTCTCCCCCTGACAAATCAACAATTTAATAACAATTAATATCCTCTTCCAAGAATACCTTAAGCCCACCTAAATTGGTTTCCTATCGTAAACACGCTTTACAACGGTAAAGGAAATCTTATAGGATATATAAAATCCTTTGGATGCTTATAAAATTGCACATAAAATGCGGCTTGACAAAGTGTTGGCCTTGTACTCTTGCCCCCAATTTACTACTGATACCTACCTGAACTGTTGCTCTTCTCTGCAACAGCCTCACCAGAAGGGGAATCGGCGCTGTTTGCTGGTGTCACTTTCTTCTCCTGGCTGGAAGGTGTTTTACTGCAAGTGTTGTTCTGGGCTTTCAAGTCGCCCTTCTCCGCGTCCCCCTCGCCCTCGGAGTGCTGCTGGTACGGGGGTCCGGGGGCTGTCTCGTAAAACTGGTCGAAACCTTGCGGCAGGATGCCGTTTCTCCCCACCGAGCTGTAGAAGTTGGAGGCGGCGGGAGACGGTCCGTGGTGGCCGCAGACAGGGTCCGTTTTGAACAACATTTCCGTCCTCCTGTTCGCAGGCTGCAGAAAGTCTCTGTGCATCACCTCTTCAGCTGAGTAATAAGGAGCATAACTGCCCCTATACTGCCATTTGCTGCGCTCTAATCCGTATTCCCTGAATGCTACTTCGCGCACAGGTTGAACATGAGGTAAATTAGAAGAATAAGGAAAAGTCATTTGACAGGACGACGATTGAGACAAAAAAGAGGGTTTCGTCGAGAAATCTGAGGGTGAAACGTAATAAGCGCACCCTGGCAGATACATATTGGATGTGCCGTGACTGCAATCGTCAAACTCAGTCATGTCTTCCTTTTTGTGATTGCAAGGAACCAGGAGGCTTCAATGCATTGAACAAGATCCATCTATTGCACAAGAGGGTTTGGACAGGATCAACTAAGAAAAAATCCCCACCGTGTGCTGACGTGCAATTCATCTTGATTGATTCTAGTGGTAATTATGTCACGTGACGCGATGTAGAAATGTCCTTATATCTATATCAGCCCCTCGGAAAGGCTCCTAAGATCTCTCCAAAGAGCCCTCCCAGCACGGGGAGGCGAGCGCGCCGTTTGTACAAATATAGCCAGTTTTTTCTCTCATCCTCTCACCAGGCGATGTGAGATACACGTAGGTGGTGCGGCAGATCACCTGGGGCCGCGCCGCCCGGGCAGGCGCCTGCCCACCGCCGGAGCCAGGCGCGGAGCCCCACGGCGAGCGGCCCCCAGCCCGCATCGTCTCCCGGCCCCCGCAGGCAGCCAGGGGGGAGCACTGCCACCGTCGGGAAAGGTGGCCCTGGGAGCGAGGGGTGCGGGCTCACGGACGGGCACCCCGGCTCGGAATCGCTAGTAGCCCCGGGATCGCTACTACTTAGAGGGAGAGAGACTCTCCGGTCGCCGCTCGCGAAGATGATAAGCGGGTGGCTGATGGTTCACTCAGGAAAGCCAAGTCCCATTCACATGCTCGAGAGTACAACCGGATCTGCCCGCCTGGCTCCTGCAATCCACAGTTGGCATCAAAACCGGTCACGAAATTCAAAGCCTGAGTTTCGACCACCTCGTTTTCCCTCGCTTATAAGCCCAAACACTGCGCACTTGTGTCAGGGCGCCAAACTGAAATGAGAAATACGCAAACAGAACATCTCTCAGCAGCCAGGTTTATGAAAGGGAGACACTTTCGCGCTCTTCTGGAAGGTAAAGGGCTAGGGCAGGAAAAGAGGTCCACCAAGCACGGTTTCCTTAGGAAGCAGAGCAGAACACAAAGTGACCTCTGTTCCCCTGCCTCCAACTCCCACCAAAATGTTCATTTTCATTGGAAGGGAAAAGCAGGACTGGTAGTAGACGACATGCACAGCAGCCGCCAGCCCCGCTCCCGCCCTGCCTTCGAGGGTTCATTTTTGCCAATTTTCATTTTCTCCTTGAAATATAATTTTGTATGAAAGAGCACAAACAGGGTCGCAAAGGCTGAAAAGAGAAGAGAATAAATAATACACGCCTTAATAGCCCTATGCTCGAGTAATTCCTCATTCCAGAAACGTTTGCCAGCTCTCTATGGGAATGCCTTTTTTCCACCACTGCACAGCAGAGTCAGCGTAGCCCCACGACATGCCGCATTCCAAATAAACCCGAGATCTGGACGAGTCTCCCAAGCCGAGCAGGTCCACCTCCGTTCAGCCCGGCAATGCCCGGGCGGAGGCACCGGCAAGTCAACAGGCCCCACATCACCTCCACGAATATCAGCATCCAGGTCCCACAGCAAGCAGAGAGCCCAGCAGGTGGGGAACTGGTCCCACAGAGCTGAGGGCAAGTGGGGAGAAGGCCCGTGTGTTTCCCGGCTCCTCGAGGTGGCAGTGCCCCCGGGGACCCGGCTACGCTGCGACAAGCGCCTCCTGCACGCCCCCGGCTCCACGATGCGGAGAGGCTCCGGGGGCGGGAGCCCCGCAGCCCGGGCTGTGCCCCGCACCCTGGCCCCCGCCCCGCCGCCGCCACCGGCACGGCCCTTCCTGCATCCCCTGGCTCCTCTGAGCAGTCAAGGGCTGCCCCAGGGGCTTCAATACCGCAGCCCAGCTTGCCCTTTCTAAAAATAAAAAGACCAGAGCCAGACAGATACTACGGAACTCATTCCTTCACCCCTGCCTTTCTTTCCCTTTTTTCTTTGTACAGTATGTCGGGTTTTTTGTTGTTTTTTTTTCTTTTTTTTTTTTTTTTTCCCCTGGTGCCTCCCTCGCAAAACTCCTCCAAAGCCAAACATTGCTCCCAGCAGATTATCACGAGAAACCAAAGCACAAAACCACCATTCCTTCCCTTAATCGGCTTTCGAGCCCCCTCGATTATGCTGCAACAGACAAAAAACCACCTCAAAATGATGTCTGCGCAGTTAAAATGGCTCCTGTGTCACTTACCACTCTGGACCTTGCAGCAAAGCAAGGCAGGTCTCCGTTTAGATTGTACCCCCCTAGGTTTCTGATCGCCAATCTCGTCAGAAGAGATGGCTCTGGGAATCTATGGAGCTTCATTTTCTTTACCGTTCAGACAACTGATTCCACCTTTGCCAGAATGCTTCACCTTCCTTTCCATGCAACAAGCCTAGCATCAATTTTGGCACAGGAGCCAACCGGTTTCAACTAATTCAAGTTCAAAGACATGGCGACGATTTGTTAGTACGAAAACAACCCTTTTAAGAAACAGTCCTTTAAAAAGCGATCTAATTTGGGAAACGTGAGACAAATATCACAACAGAGACCCCTCTGGAATAAGGCAGAGCTGAGGGTCCCCGTCTGCCAGAGCATTTTCACGCTGGGGTCGGTTCCCAACCCATCTCCGAACATTACAGTAGCCCCCCCTCTTTTCTTTCTTTTTTTTTTTTTTTTTTTTTTTTTTTTTTTTTTTTTTTTTTTTTTGTTTTGTTTTCTTTCCCCTTAAGCAGATTAAATATCATCGAAACATAAATGTACATCACGTACACAGTCAGGCGAATACTTTACCGTTAGGCGTCTTGAAACATCTGCAATCGTTGCCTGGAATCTCCAAGTATTCAGGTCCAAGTGACATTTCCAAATGCTCTCCGTGAAAATTAAGGCAACTTGCGTAACGGATGGGTTTAAAAATATACCCGGTCCGACTGGAGAAGATGCGGTATTTTTGTGCCACCCAAGATAAGACACTAACTTGACCTTAACTTTGTTATGGCGCCCCTAGTATCTGGAGAACGTGAACAGACACTGTCTGGCAGCTCTCGTAAAAACCGACTGGAGAAGAGATTCTGAGTCATTTCATTTATTGCCACTACAGTTCTGCAAGAAAGCTTTTCCTCCCTGCCAAACTTTAATTATTTATGCTCTTTTAGGAAGCACAAAGGCAACCAGAGCCATTCCCAACAAGCCGAGTTGCGCTTGCAGCCTTATCAAACGATAGGGAATGGAGAGCCTCCTCGGAAGGGCTTTATCACGTTTAGGCTGCAGTGGGAATGCAAAGATGTTTATGTTTGAGTAAATAAAGGGATGGACGGTCTCCAGCATGCTGTGGAGGGACGCGGGCGTGGGAGCAGCAAGTGGGTGCCCGCTGCTCCATCCCGCCCCGCATACACCCGCAAAACCGGAACAGGGGGCGAAATACACCTGATAGGACATCCGAAATAATCCAATCGAAGGGCGTTGAGTACATCCACCTCCTTCGGGTGCATCTCCCGCACGCCCACCCGGCGTGTCGCACACGCGTGTGCACACATGTGCCCAGGGGGCAGCTCGGGTGGGTGTGCGCAAGCAGAGCCGCATAGGCAGGGCGCGCCCTGCTTCTGCAGCTTTGCCACGCGTGTGTGTGCTTCCTCACGCCCGAACGACCGTTCTCGCCTCCTGCTTCAGAGGAAGGGATGAAACCTGGAGTATGGCACGCGTGAAATCATGCATCACTTTCTCCGGCCGTTGTGTCTATGCATAGTATGAGCCCGCAACTGTTTACGTCTGTGTGTGCACGTACGGTTACACGCAACGGGCACTGCTGAAAAAAGCGCATCTACATATACACAGACACTCACAGAGATACATGATACACATACTTTCACATCAAATCGCAATTTAGATCCTACCTCCTCTGTTTTTTCTCTTTCCGTAGGCGATTTAGACTAGGAGCTTCACAATAAGCTATCATCGTGGATCAGATGTGTTTAATAAATAATACATTGCCTTTCACATGTCTTCACCCGAGGTTCCCCTTCGAATTTCACATCACCCATGTAATAAAGGGACGCGTTACAGTAGGGAGAAGCAAGACAAGAAAGAATGGCGTCAGGGGTCCATTTCTCATGGACTATAGCCGTCGGAGTAGTATTCCAGGAGAGAATAATAAAAGGGGCTTTATCTGGTTTTTGCTTTTCTCCTAGCTTGCATCATTGGGGTTGCTCCTAGTTTTTTTAATTAGGGAATGCCACTGGATGAAGAGACCCTTATTGTCCGCAATGCATCAGTTCCCAGCACAGAGGCTGAATGTCTCGAAGATTTGGAGGAACCCGGGAATGGTGCCTATGGCTGTAGATGGCTAAGTGCGCATCCCTTTCCCCAGGGGGAACTCTCACCCGGCGAGGCTTCGTCCCCGCTTTACTACTGGCAACCACCCCGCCATGAGTGAGGTAGGGTTTTTTTCTGCATTGGGCAAAGCAATAAGAGCGGTGAGACAGGCTTTGGGCTGTTTTTCCCTCTCCTCACGACACACCACCCGAGCGTTATCTTTGAGGCTTTCTGGAAAGCTTTCGGGAAAATGGCTGCACCTTTGTCCGCCTATAAATCCGGGATTTACCTCCAAAATCATCTGTCTACCATGCCTTTGCGAGTAGTACTTGCTGCACAGGAGTGAGTAGGAGCGAAGTTCAAATATGCCTCTTTATGAAATAATAAGTTTATTGCCTTCAGGAAGGCTATAGCCCTGTGTAAGTAGGTAGCAGCTTTGTGCCGTTCCTTGCAGTTGTTAAACCTTGTTGCATATGCCACGAACAACCATATCTGAGCCTACTTTATGTACCAGAAAACAAGGTGGCCTCTGCCCCTTCGTTAAGGAACAGATTTAGATGGAAATTGCAGCCAAAAGGGTTTTTAATAAGAACTAAAATTCCAAGACATATTTTTTTAGAATTTACATTCTGAGGTAACAGACCAAGACAATGTCTAATTTCCTCTGGCCCTGCAGCTTCGGCCAGTCTGACTGCTCTGGTGCTGCAGAGACGGGCGGCTCTCGACAGAGAAAGCTTGTCATCAAGATGAGAGAAAAATCGATCTCATTCTCGTCCCAAAACAGTAATCAAACGGCTTGGATACTGCTCCTAGCCCCTCTGGTTGGGTTATTCTCTGAAGTTTATTTCTGGGCAAAACCTCGAAACTGTTCTCCCTTTTCCCTCATAAAAACCTATGCGGAAACGGGGACAGAACCCCAAAATAATCAGTCCCACCAAAACCTCCGTGCTCTCCAGTATCCCCCGTCTGCAGCAGCCTAGAGGTGAGACGGGGCCCCCAGCTTCCCGCCAGCCGTGACCCGGCCTGGGGCCCTGCCCCGGCACCGCCCGCTGCCTTTCGCCTGTTTAGGGCAGCGCTTGGACAAGGCCAAAGTCAGGAGCGCTGGAAGGGCAGGGCCCTGCCGGACCACCTGGGAAGGCATCGGCGCCCGACCCCACGGCCTTCTGCGTCCGCGGGACCCCGCCGTGCCCCGCAGCGCGGCGAGGGGCAGAGGCGCGGTTTTTCCCGAGGGAGGATTTTCTCTGCCGCGCCCGGAGAGCAGCCCTGCCCGCGGCCTGGGGGTTGCGGCCCAGCCGGCGGGCACACAGGGCCCCCCGCCCGTACCGTGCCGTCGGGACGGGCCGCCCCAGCGGAGCGGAGCTGCGGGAGCGGCCGGAGCGGAGCCGGCGCTCAGGTTACGCGCGGCCTTGCGCGGATGTCACGTGCCCTCTCCGCCGGTCTGCGGCCAGATCTGCGGCTCCGGGGGGTGTAGGGGGGAAGGGAAGTGGGAAAAGAGGGGAGGGGGGGAAGACTATAGAAAAAGGTTGATTTGTTAACCACTTTCCCCATCGCTGCTCGAGCAGGTTACTCCAAACCACAAAACAAGCCGGCGCCGCAGGCCCGCCCTGGTGTACAGGACAGCAGATGAAGGGAGCAGCCGGGACTCACAGAGCTGACGTCTTTACTAGGCGTTATTCCTTTATTTTGCTGCAAAATGGTGTTTACATACAGATAAAAGAAATCGATCTTATATTAGCACCGCTTGTTCTCCGGGGAAAGAGAGGGTAAGATGCAGGAGAAAATCTATATAAATGGAGAAAGAAAGGTAAAAAGCTGATAATACATATTTCCGTTCTAGTCCGGCTCGTCTTCTTTATCTTGGCTAAGAACTCAGCCTTTTGCCAATCTCGGCAGGGATCCTACGCGTTTCGAGAACTCGATTTAAATGGTAAAAAGACACATTCCCGGCGTTTCAGTTGCGCGTACGCTCTACTCTAGGGGTGAACACTCCGGGCACAGGTTCATGCAGGAACGGGCGGACTCTGCTCTAGTACATAGAAAGAGCCTGCTCTCGCATTACTACTCTTTTCTTTTTCATCCGCCGGTTCTGAAACCAAATTTTAACTTGCTGATCGCTTAAATTCAGTCTGTTCGATAGTTCTTTCCTCTTCTGTCGGTTAATAAACTCATTGAGGAGAAACTCGTTTTCCAATTCAGCAATTTGTTGTTTTGTGTAAGGTTTCCGTTTCTTTCTTGATCTCCCCTGGGTAGGACACCAAGGCAAACCTACAACAAACACGTCGATAATTTAGTGGATCGAGTCTGGATATGCAAATATATGAATATGCACAAAATCCCGCAATAACAGTTCTAACCTAGGTCGGAAAATTGGGCAAAGTACATACAACAGCACAATTTCTATCTAACCTTCCAGTCTGATTAAGCGATTATCGCTCCTAAAAGGTTACAGGGCGTTACAAAGTAAGTACAAAATCTTAGAAAGAAAATATAGCTAGGTCGCTTCTAACTAAAGCGAGATATTTAAGGCATACCATCCTGCACTGAAGGTCTGAGGCATGACTGGACTGCTGCAGGCTGAACTGTCAGGTTCAAGTTGACGGAATTCTTGATGTCCTCCTTTAAGCTTGAATTGCAGGAATTCACTTCAAAAAGAGCAGCCGAGCCATGCAAACTTCTCTGCAGGCTCGAGTGGTCATACTTTACGGGCTTTAAGTTGGCTGTGTGAGTAACAGTTGGGTCATTTGCAAAAGATTGCCTCTGCCTGCATCTCTCCTCTTGTTTAGAGCTCGCATCGTGGGCGTAATATTTATTGTTGTCTTCCAGGCATTCCTTGTTGCCGTTGGAGCTGATGTTGATTGGAACGGAGCCGGGGAGGTAAGGCTGCGCCGCGCCGCCGAACGCGTGGCTCTGCGGCTGGGCTGCGCACGAACTTGAGCAAGTCCAGGGGATCGAGCTCCGGGGGTAGGAAATGGTGGGCAGAGCCGCCAATTGACTGCCATTAGCCCGCAAATTAGGAAAATAAAAGGAATCTGGAGATTGCAAATTCAAGAGAGAACCAACGTAGCCAGATCTGTAGAGACTGCGATCACACATTTCCAACAAAGGACTTCAGCTGTTCTTACAGCGGTATTTAGTTACAACAGGGAATAAGCGGAAAGCCTGAAACGATTGGACGAAACTTAGCAGACAGGTTCTTCAAAGCCGGTAATTTCAGCACCGCCTCCAGCGACCGAGCCACAGAGTTCCCCCCCACACACACTTTTTTCTCCCCCCCCCTTCTTTTCATCCCCCCCCACCACTTTTTTAAAGTCTTATGATAACACTTGAAATATGAAAATACCGAGCTTGCAAGGGGGAGGGGAAACATGGTCTCCACTTCTATAAAAGTGGCCAGGGCGGGCTGGCTGAGCTGCGGCGCCAGTGGAGAGATGGGAGGAAAACAAACATTTACCGAGAAGACAGGGTGCAGCCCCCGTGCCGGCAGTGCCCGCCGGCTGGCAGCATCCTCTGGGCCAGAACGATACCCACGGTAAGACTGTGCATCGAGGACTGGGAATAATCTGTGGTGGCTATGAGACGTGAATGTTCAGGGCACACGTATGTATTTCTGACCCTAATTACATTCAATGCATAGCATATGCTAGCAATTAAAATCTTAATCGATCGGATATTACCAGCATTGTCATTCTAGCACACTAATGCCTAGTATTCTCTTAGGTCCGCACGCCTGCCCTTTTTACACCTTTTACCTTTCATCTACATTCCAAAGCCTTTCTAGGCGAACAATGCTTCTAAAACTCGGAATCTGTTTTAAACTTAAAATACAATCAAACAAGCATCAACAAACAGAGAATAACAACAGCAACAACTTAAACAACCCGCAGATATTAAATAAATAAATAAATAAATAAAATCGAAATACTTCAAAAAAGAAAATACTGGGC
Organism: Empidonax traillii; assembly: GCF_003031625.1. Taxonomy (NCBI): domain Eukaryota; kingdom Metazoa; phylum Chordata; class Aves; order Passeriformes; family Tyrannidae; genus Empidonax; species Empidonax traillii. Next base: position 184,460 of record NW_020955235.1, read on the forward strand.
TCTGCAGCAGAAGGGGTGTGAGTGCAGCGGTACCTCAGCTGGGTCCCCCCCTGTCATCTCTCAGGTTGTGTGTGAGGAATTTTTCTCCCCTGAAAATAAAATTATCCCTTACAGTATTATTACTGTGTTATTTTGGGAAGTTATAAGTAGTTTTAAATTTCTGATAGACCAAACAAGAACCCGGACATTCCACTTTCTGTCCCATTTTCCCCGTAGCACCAGAGCAAGTAAAATCATATCTGAAAGCATCCTCAGAGGAGATTACTTGTGTCCTTTCCCAAACCATGCAATTCGCGAGACAGTGGACTTCCCAAGGAGGAAAGGCGAAGTCCCAGGTGCTGCACCTAAAAACACTCGAGAGGAACTGGAGGGCTCGAGGAGGGGTACCCACGGGCTCCGTGCTCCCGGCTGCTCCCTGCACAGCCACCCCACTGACCCACGGGACACTTTGGAGGCACATCTGTCATCCGGACCGGGTATTTCTGTTCTCGGCCTCTTTCCCAAGAGAATCTCCACTGGTCTGTGCGAACCCTGCGTCAAGCGAAGCCTTAATGCCTGGACTTCGCTGCTTTCATTACCGCGGTTAAAAATTTGTAGGGTTAATTTTCCCTGTTATTGTCCTGTTAATCATAGTTTTAATCTTGGTTTTATTTCTAAGCCGAGATCAGAGACGTTGCCCTTCTTGACATTCTCCTAATCAAATTCATCTTTCTGTTTAATGGGAAATTGGGGTAAATTCTGCAGTAATTTCATTGCCCTGGAAGAAATCTTTAAATGATTGCCCTCGCCTAGACCACACAGGACCACACAAGCGCCGCTGGAGGATATTGCTGACCACTGCTTTTAATTTTTATTGTTTGAGTTATGTCTACCAATTGAATCTCCTGCTTATTAGCTTACTTGTATTCTGACTTTTCATTCCCTAAGAGAATGGGGAATAGTTTTTTTTTTTTCATAGTCACCTTTTACGAAAAAGCTGACTGATTTTTGGTTCTCGGGAGAGAGAAGGAACATTTTCAGTTCAAAGACTATATTTTTGTCCGCAATAAACACAAGGAAGGGATGTGAGTTCCAGTTACCGGAAAGAAAGGTGACACTTCAAACTAATTTTATGGGGTCAGAGAAAACAGAGCTTTCAATTAATAGTCAACTCATCTGTAATTGTTAATTAATTAAAAGAAATCAAAACCTAGAGTAGCTGGAGACAGTCACAGCTGCAGAAAGTGATGTTTATGTTTCAATCTACAGGGAAAAGTATTTACAACAGAAACATCTTGTTCCCGAGGCGACTGGCCACGGAGCGGAGCGGAGGGAGAGCCTAGGACGGATTTGTGCTGCTTTTTCCAGCCACAGCCGGCTGCTGTTTTAGGGGGGTGGCGTGTTACTGCCGCGGGTGTCCCCCCGCCTGTGTACAGGAAATATCACCACTGAGGGGTAGAGCGACCCGGAGGGCTGCTTTCACACGCTCCTTTCCGCCTTTTTTTTTTTTTTTTTTTTTCTTCCCTGTTTTTTAAATAGGCATCCGGATCGGCCTGGACATCAGAGCTGACCACACGCTATAATTTCACTGGCATATCCTTCCAGTTTACAGACGAAGGTTGCGCTGCGTGTGTCCGAACAGCCTCCCTCCCTCATTTTTCACTCGGAAGCACGGCTCCCGAAGTGAGGGGAAGGTTTCTCGTGTCTATGCCGGGAGCTGTCCAGGAGATGGCAGGATTGCCTCAGACATGGCTGGGAAATAGCGCTGCCTTACAGGAGCTAAGCAATGCATCACTGCGCCACTGAGCATTTGCAATTCGTTTTGTCGAGGTACATATTAATTATCTGTAGTAACGTGCGCTACATTTAAGGCGAATCATCATGCCCTTTTCTCTAAACATGGATGGCTGTGACCGGCTACAGCTGGGGCTGCGCCGTGGCAGCCCAGCCCCGGGGCCGCATACAGCTGGCGTCCTGGAAGAGTCCAAGCTGTAGCCACGGAGCTTTTGAATAACGCTCACTAATGCCCCAGCTCCAGGCTTAGAAAAGCCTTTCAATCTACACCGGTAGGTAAACGGGCTGATGTGTCCCGGCCCCACCGTCCTCCTCCCTGTAGCTGCTGCCTTCTTAATGATTCTGCATCTTCTTATGAAATTAAAAGTCGACTCCTTTCCATCTGGTACCTATTTGCCAGACAGTTCAGGTTTCCTCCTGCCCTGAGAAGGCGGCTTTGGCCGTGGCAAAGCACACTCTGAGAGCACGGAGCCCGGCAAAGCCAAAGGTTAAGCCTGGAAGGAGGAAGAGAACAGCCCGCGATGGCTCCGGGGCCTGGAAACAAAACAGCTCTGGTAGTGCCCGGCCTTCCATCTCCAGGGGGACTCGGTGGGAGGAAAAACCTCTGTAGAATTAATAGGAGTGCGTGTGGGTGAGTGGGGGTGCCAAGGGGAGAAGACAAGAATTTAAAACATTCGGAGAAAACAAGGCTGCATCAGCAGAGAGGGCTGTTCCAGGTACGTAAATGATGAGTATCACAAATATCCTTTTATCCCAGAATCAAACAAAAATGCACTTCGTAATAAAATCCGAAGTGCTCAGAAATGGACTTTTTTCATCTGTTCGGGGAAAATAAACTCCTCAATTACCATGAACGTTAAAGCGGAGTAGAAAGGGGGAGGAAGAGGGCGGAGGAGGCAGAAGATAATTCCCCGATGGAACCAGCCGGTTGCGGAGCGAACGGAGGGGGGCCGTACCAGACCGCCCCACGGCCGGGGAATCGGCAAGTGCCGGTCCATTTGGAAGGGGAGAACAAAGGGGCGGTGGGCCGCGCTCTGCCGCCGGGCAACGGGCAGACGGAGCAGGGCTGGGAGGAAGAGGGGAGAGACAGACTTTCCCATGTCTCCCATAGTAACATTTCTCTTCGGCAACATTTCTTTATTCCCAAAAACTCTTTCCCATCGAAGGCACTCTCGGAAACCCGTTTCCATGCTTTAATGCGCCTCTTGTCCTATCTACCTCTCATCTCCCAGGAACGGCGTCCTATAAGTGCCCCTGAGAAGATCCCAGGCAAGCCTGGAGCCCGTGAAACCCCTTCCTGAAAAGAAGGCGAATTTCTTTCTCTCTTTTTATATATATCGAAAAGAAACCTTTTTATTAATGGCGGTTCAGGAAAATATTTGCAACATCGGTAACTGTTGGGAAGTCCAGACTGTATTTCCAACACAAAAGCAGATTTTAAGACAAATAATAATAATAAAAAAAAAAAAGATATGGTTTATGGAGAAATAGACTTATCACATGTCTTACCACATACAATGGTAATCAAAGTGTTTAGAGCAATAGTATATTATAATAAATAATACTAGTTTGGAACACACATTTTAATAATTAGACGAGGCACATTAACAGAGAGGATATCACTTCTCTCTCCTAGTAGTTGACTAGCGCGTCTGATCACCCTGTGTATATCATAACATGTACACTAGATTTAAAAGAATTACAAAATCGACAAAATTCTAGCCTTTCGGCCCATATAAACTGTGGCATTTTTGAATTTCCTTATTTATTGTTTCTGTCATTAACACCTGTGGGTTTTTTCGTAAATTAAAAATTAGCAATGAACTTCCCTTATCCAACCAGGGTGTTTTTTTTTTTTTTTTTTTTTTTTTTTTTTTTTTTTTTTTTTTTTTTTTTTTTTTTTTTTTTTTTTTTTTTTTTTTTTTTTTTTTTTTTTTTTTTTTTTTTTTTTTTTTTTTTGGCGGGAGGAAGGGGAAGAGTCTTGCGCTGGTCCGGACAAACAGGATAGAGCGGACATTTTACCCTAGGTCTGCGCAGGTCCATACACACCTCTGTAGGGGTAGCCTCTCCTCTGGCTGCAGGGTGAGCCGGCCAACTCATCACGCCGAAAGCGCTGCCCCCAGGTGCCCCGACCTGCGTCTCCGCGGAGTGCCCAGCCGAGCAGCCCCCCGGCCGACAGCGCCCACCCGGGACCAAAGTACCCCTTCCTGGGAACAAACGGCTCCTTTTCCAACCGAGCAGCGTGGAATCCTTTCACAGAAAACGAAACTGCGGCAAAAAGAAACCCCAAACCCAACCTCAAAGCCAAACCTGCGGAAACGGGAAGCGCGGTGGGACATGCCTGGGACTCTGTCCCGCAACAGCTCGGAGAGACTCTCTCTCTCTCTCGAAAAACAATTAAAAATTCTGCTGCAGCCAGTAACCCTCCAAGTAATTCTCTCCAGTCCCAGTGGACTTGGCGGGTTTTGGCAGAAGGCGGGTGCTGCCACAAGTCCGTATGCCGGCTTTCTTGCATTTTCCATTTTTTTTTTTTTTCATTCGGCATAGTTTGAAGTTTACGATACTAAATCAAAACTGACACTTTTTGGCACTGTCTGTTGCTCAGAGAAAAAAAAAAAATACAGAAAACCCCCGAAAGAGTTAAGCATTAAAGAAAGTTATAACTGTAACCGTTCAACATATTTAAGTTCGTTTATACTGGCCTAGAGGGGAGAACAGAAAATATAATTAATATTATTATTATTATTATTTTCAAAAAGAAGAAACTGAACTATAATTCAACTCAAGGCTTGTCAACACTCCCTTACACTTAGAGAAAAACACTGACTTTCACGGAAAACAATTCCCGAAATTTCGCCACCGCTGGAATGACAAAAAAAAAAAATAAAAAAAAAAATTAAATATATTTTCAAGTCTTTCCAAGAGTCTTTAGCTGGTCGTAAATTTAGTTTATATATCCATCACTGTCCGCATCTAATGTATCAAGATACATTGTCTTTCAGTTTGGAGACTATTTTCTTATCCTTCACCCTCCTGTTCTGAAACCAAATGGTAACTTGTCTCTCAGACAGGTTTGTGGCTGCGGATATCCTTCGCCTCTTGTCCTTGTTAATGAACTTGTTAATGGCATATTCATTCTCGAGTTCTTTAAGCTGCAGTTTTGTATACGGCACTCGCTTCTTTCTCCCACGCCGGTAGACACACATATCGGGCTGGTTTAGTGCAACGTCCCCTATTGTAAAAGACATTATGTGAAAAATTAGAATTTTATTACAGGCGTTTAAAGCTTAACCAATACTTGTCGGGTACTGGTTTTCATGGGCAAATAAATAATGCCGAGTTGTTTACAGTTTATTATTATTTACGCTACCACATTATTTGCACGTTAGTAAGGCACCACCAAAACCTTGATGGACTGTCATCACTTTTCAGGCATGCAACGCTAACTGAGCATGAAGGGCGGCGGGGGCATTGGCTTTGGGGCCAAGAGCAGGTCGGTGCCGGCAGCACACATACAGAAATCGCTTTGATGAGAGTTTCCCGGGTTTGTTTGCATGTGGTTTGTGCCTCTGTGCCCTCACTACTTGCAGTCTCTTAAGAGGTCTGAGGCCAGATCAGTCGCCAACCAGAGAGGCAGAAGAACGCAACCCTTTGAGCCATCTTCCTGAAAACTGCAAACGCGAATAAAACCCGGCCACAGAGGGAATGAGCAGAAGGAACCCGAGGCCGCCCCAGAGCCCGCGGGACGGGCGTCCAGTGCCCAGGCGCTAGTGGAGGGGAGGTTCTGGGGTCAGTCCCGCGGGTATAGAAAGCAGAAGGTGAGATTTTCTCTGGAGTAAGGAGGGGAAAGGGGGGAGAAAAAGAGAAAATCCGCCACCCCCACCCTGCTCTATGCGTGTCTGTGCAGCGTGTCCAGCTCGGTAGGCCACCCCTGCAGCCCGGGGGGCGGGGGAGGGGACGAGCAGGCGGAGGAGGCGCAGGGGAGTTCTGCTCAGACCATTTCTCCCCTTCTCGTACCTGGAAAGGACGATTTCCAGAAGTGTGAGCTCTGTGTCTGATCTTTGGCACAGTAAACCTGACTATTCCAGCCATTAGCCAGAGTCCAAGACTGATAGCCCTCCATTGATATGTATGTTTCGTGTCTCGGTTCCCCAGAGCCAAACGTTGAGACCATGTCTATGTACCCAGGAACGTGCTGGTAAGGGGTTGTATAGCCCTGGTAGAAGGACACTTCCTTCGCCCTGGAGGAGACTTCATTGGCGGGGACACTCGTGCTGGTCAAGCTGGAGACGTCCATATACTTTTCCACGGGAAAGCCGCCAATGGAGGCATGGGGGGGAGACTTCAGGGCATTTTGCTGGATCCCAACCCCGTGGGACATCCTGCAGCTATAGTATCCATTGCCAAAGTGATACCCATAGCCCAGCGCGGGGGCGGCAGCCGGCGTGGCAGAGCTCGGGCAGTCCTTGGTCGGGGGGTCGGGCCTCGCCGCCGCCCCTGAGCGCTCCCCTCCGCCGGTGTAGGCAAACCCCGAGGCGGCGGCTGCGGCAGCGGCGGCTGCGGCCGCTCGGCCCGTGTGCGCCGCCCCGAAAACGGGCGAGGAGAGAAAATTACGGCACTGCCCGGGGGCTCCGCCGCCGCCGCCGCCGCCGCTGCTGTCGCCGCGCAGTCCGTCCATCTCCCAGCTCGCTGCTTTGCTCATGGCCTTGCACATCGCGGGCGGCGGCGGTGGCGACTCTGTCCCCGGTCGGGCATGATGCGTATGGTTATTTGCCTCCAACAGGTTGGATCCTGGCGGTACGTTTATAAAAACGAAGTCCAGGTTGGGAGGGGGGACGGGGGTGGGGGCGGCCGGCCCCAGATTAGTTTGCCTCAGCCCGGGGGGCTGCTCATAGGCTGCCGTCGGAACATGTGACCCTCCCGCTGCCCGCACTGCCCCTTTCGCCTCGCAGCCCCCCGGTCCACACCGACGGCGGCTCCCCCCTCCCCCGTCTATTCCCACCCCCGCCCCACCGGAGAGCTCCCGCCCCGCCACGGCCCCGGCGTTGGAGGGGGGGTTGGGCCGGCGGCGGTGATGCCCCTCCGGAGCAACCCTGGCCCCTATTGCTTTCATCCCCCCCTTCCTCCTGCCCGCGGCTTCAAAAGGGCCAGCCAAGTACCAATGGACCTTTTGAAGACGCGGACAGGGACTCTTCAGAGCCGCGGACAGAGGTCTAACCGGATCCACAACGAGATCTTCTCCAGCTCATTATTGCGTCTGCAACATGGGGAAAAAATCGACACAGTCTTTGTATTCCATCCTCCCCACCTCCCTCCTTCCCGGCGATATATGGAGTAGAAGTGTTTTGTTATAAGCGAGAAGGGGTCCCCTGATTTCACTGAGATCTCGGTCCACGGGAGAACCCTCGTTTGGCCTCCCCCACCCCCACCCCGATATTGCTAACGGCCAGGAAAAAGCACCATGTCTGTGCGCGGTGCAAGATGGTAAACCTGGCACTCATTAGATGTGGCTTTCTTTCCCTTGCAGTGTCAGTTCATGTCGTGGTAAGGCAGCCTAGTTAAAAGGCAGCGTTCGCTTATGCTGACGACTGTTCTCGTGGTGATTTCCCAAGACTGTGGCAAATCCTTCTGTCGTCTCTCTCGACTATCCCGCTGTGTTGGGATGAAAATTGCAGGAGTGCGAAGTGCTGGAAATAGAGAAAGCTCCAAAGACGACTCCGAACTCTTGCCCCAGCCCTAACCACAACCCCAATCACAACACCAGCCCCTGCGCCTCTGGACCGGCTCCTGTCGCTCCGCAGTTTTGTATTGGACACTTAGCCTTCTCTCGGGCGCGGAGGGCAAGAAGTTGCTGTGAAAGGCGGCAGCTCCGAGGAGAAGGGCAGGGAGACTTCGCGCCGCTGAAAACCATGTAGCTGGGGCCGTGTTTACTGTCCCTAAGGAGGCTCAGGCGCATGAGAAAAGAGAGGCAACCTCCTCAGAGGTGAAACTCTGTGCCAGCAGGATTTCGGGACTCTGGGGGTGTCCTTGCTGAGCAGCCCGGGCAGGTGGTGGCGGGTCCCCCGGACCGTTGAGCTACCGCGGGATCGCGGCAGGTCCCGTAGCAGCAGTCGGTCCCTCAGCCCTGCTTTATAATCTGTCTAATAATCGTAGGCAGTATCTGGAAGCAGGGTTTGGAATGACAAAAGGGTGCCAGTAATTACAGCAATAACCGGATGGCATAGGCGAGTTCATGTTCATTAACTCTGACCACTTAATTGATATTAATCTTTCATAATCAGCTAAGAAGTTAGCCGGGCGTGATTACGTGTTTTACTCAGTTATAAGCTGAATTAGTATTTACTCTCAGGACATGAAACCCTCTGTATTTAGGAGGACGTTTTGTCGAGGCACAAGTTTCTCACCCTTTTACGCCCCTGCATGCAACTTTCTAGTGAAAACATTGCTAAAAAGAAAAGTCCCGAGAAATGAGACATATTTTCATTTGTATTCCCACGTTCCGTTGTGTTTCCTCTTGCAGTAAATGCGGTGAAATTTTGTCTGACGTCAGGACATTTCAAATAAGGCTGCTGAAAGAAAGGATCACCTAAAGCACAAGGTTTCAGAGCTTTTTGAGGTCGATTACCTCAAAGCAAATCACTGTGCAGCCGCAGCGACGCCCGCAGAGGTCTTCAGTCCTGCTGAGACATCTGCTCCAGAGAGAGCCCCTCGGTGTACCAGAAAACTCATTGGGCGGGTTTATGACTAACAGCCTCAATTTTATAATGAGCCGTTTTGTGAAGGTTGTATAAAGCAGCAATGTCGTGCATACATGATATTACGCACACGAATAAAAATAATGATCTCATAAGCAAAGGTCGGTTTTCTGAGGGGATCTGCCCAGTTTACAAGTGGCGGGAGGCGTCCCGCACCTCCGGGGCCGTGCGTGGCGCCGTGCGAAGGCCGCGGCCCCGGCCCGGAGTAGCCCAGAGTTTCCTTTACTCAGGGAGGATAGTCCCCACCGAGACTTCGCTCCAAGTCGGGCAGGGCAGGGGGACCTGCCGCGCTGGCAGGGCCTCTGCCTAAGGGCAAGTCCTTGTCTTCCCCCAGCAGCGCTTCCGCGGGTGCCCAGCGCCCTACCGAGTCCCCTTGCGTTTTCCATTGACACACTGCACAGGAATCTCCAGTATACACGCGCATATAGCATCGCTGCAGGCAATGCTTGTGGTCTCCCCGGAAGAAAAGGTTGTGAGATTTATATATATATATATATATATATATATATATATATATTTTAAAATCCCTGAAATTACCTCATTTCCTCAAGTGCATTTACAATGATTTAATACAGTTAGGATTCTACTCAAACTTTTAGCACAGGTTTTTAGTATCTGCCTAGTATTCGTCTCTCACAGAAAAAACAACCCGAATTTTGATCATCTCCCTCGCAGGGATCTGCCCATGGTAATTGTGTCTACAGAAATCTGCTTCTGTTAGAGTTTGCTGGGGGGGGGGGGCGGGAGAAATTCATCTCTCCCAGGACAAACGGAGAACGCAAACATGATCATTCAAGTTGTACCTCTCCCAAACCTTACCCCCTGCTCACTGCGTTCCGCTGTTTCCTTTTAACTTGCCTAGAATTTTAATAGCTAAACAGAACAGAAGAACTTTCATTTTCCCCTACCACTTTAAAAAATAGCCAGTTAAAGTAATGAAAAGATTTAACAGCAACGCAGGAAGAACTGTTAAACTATTTTCCCCTCCAGATATGTGCCACAGCTTCTCATGTCTTTAGTTACTTCAGCCTTAAAAAATCCATTTCGAGTCGGATAAAGTTTTCTCAGCGCTCCCCGAGTGGTCTCGGTGCAGCGGCCACGGGCGGATGAGCACTGCGGGTGTTGAACTTGAGCTCTCGGGTCACGGGCTGGTGCTGGCCGCTCCCTGACTCCATCCTCCGCTCTGAAGCAGCGCGGGGACGTCGGGATCCTGATTTTGGAACAGCGCGGCTGGCTGCCGCAGCTGCGACCTAAACTAGACCATCAGCCGAGTCCGTTTGAGACCGGTTTGGGCTTTATCGTTTGAATTAAACTCCGTCTGTGTGCAAAGGCAGCCCCAGAAGACACCACGCGCCCACGAACCTCGCGTAGCGCCCGCGGGATCTCCGCCTGGGCAGTGCAGGGAGGGATGGTGTACAGGGCCAGCGGGACTCGGGGATATACTGTGCTCGTGTCCTTTACTCGTGGATGACATTTTACAGATAATCTGGACTGAAGACGCTCCAAGACTGGCCTTATGTTTATATGGCGGTCTGAGGGGAGGAGAGAGCCGGGGCTGAGGGTGAGCGCACTGTGTGCTCAAGGTGCAGGACACGTGCTGCTCGGATGCGGAGCTGTCTTGCCAGGAGGCCTCCGACTGGCACAGGGAGGGCGGGCAGGGTCGGCGGGAAGGGCGGGCAGGGCGGGCAGGGCTGCACGGCAGAGTGGCAGCACTTGCGGGCAGGGCAGGAGAGCAGGCCGGGCAGGGCCGGTTGGCCAGTCAGGAAGGTCAGGTAGCGCCTGTGGACATGGCCAGAGGGCAGGACAGGACAGAAGGGCAGAATGGGCAGGGGTGAACGGGTAGGGCTGCAGGCAGGACGGTCAAATCAGGCAGGGCAGGTAGAACCTGCGGGAAGGGCAGGACGGGCAGTGCCGCCGAGGCGCCGCCAGGTGGCACTGCCGCGTCTGCCGGCAACGCTGTCGCCCCCGCCGCGCGGGTCCCCCGGAGCGGCCCCTGCTCCCCCGGACCCCACCGGGACCGGCTCCCCGCGCCCCGCACACCCCCCAACCACCACACCCCCTCCTGCTCCCACCCCGCGGGCCGCGTCCCGGAGACTTTGCGCTGCCTCGGATACCTCCCTTGCGCTGCGCGCCGCCCTGGGGCCCTACTGGCAGCCTGCTCCGCAGCGTGGTAGGAAACAGATATTCCTACTCGTCTTCCCAAGAACATTCTTGGTGAAAAGCTGCCCGCGGTGTTTGTCTCATTTAATACGAACTTCATTTCACTTAAGCTATGTGACCCCCTTTCCCCCGGTGAGATTTTATAAATGAACACTGAAATATTCTTTGATGCCTCCAGCAACAACTTTCAAGGTAAAAATCTGGCCAAAGGCCTAAGTAGCCATTTAAACTTAAAAAGAACAACTGAGTAAACAGACTCTAACAAAAGCTCGCATATTTCGGCAGTTTCTCAGCAGTCTCTGTAACTTCCTCCCCCTTTGCCTACTAATGTCGGAGGTTCTTCAGGCTTAGCTGTTGGTTTTGAACAACTATAAACATATTCCAAAAGATCTTTTTAGACTACTGTGCTATTCTTTTTTTTTTTTTTTTTTTTTTTGGGGGGGGGGGAACCCCCACAAAGCCAAAACCAACAACAACCTCCCCATCACAAAGCAAAAGCAACAATCAAAAAACCCCACGCAAACCATCAACCCCCCAAACAACACACACACACAAACAATAATTCAACAGATGAATATCAGTGCAGTAAATGCCCCTAGTTTACTGGCAATATAAACAATAGGCAATTAGTTTATTTGGGGGTTAGCGGTTTGGGGTGAACTGACTAACTGCAATGCAGGTAACAGTTTTGTAATCTCTCCTCTACCTGGTGGAAGATTATTAACATCTCTTATAACATTTTATATCCTTTGCATATGAATTTAGCTGTATTTTAAGGTACGTTGTTCATAACCTAAGGTATCAGTATTATTTAAAAGGTGCAAAATATGACCCTAGTAAAGATCATTCATAGCCGCACTTGAGTGTAACTTATTTTTCTTACACTGGGGCTTTTCACATAGTCTTTTCCATCCGCTCCAAATAACATAAAAATCCTTCCCTCCTTTCTAGTGGTGCAGTAATATTTTTTGAGTCTAAAGCTGTGCCTGCTCTGGTGGTGTGCACACACGATTTGCCTTCGAGATGTGGTATCTCGGCTGCGGTTTCCGAAAGAGCAGGGGGAAAAGATGCTCGCCACGTTAGAGCATGTAAGAAAACAGACGAGGGCGCCAAACGACAGCAATAAAACTGGCCGCAGGTTTCCGCTCCGCCTCCACCCCGAGGCGACCGGCGGCCGGGCCTCCTCCTGCTGCGGAGCCAGGCACGGCTGGGGAAGCGGGGGCTGCGGGACCGTGGTGGGGCTGCGTGGACGCCGGACCCGTCGGGCGGGTTAGTGCAGTGCCACATGCTCGGCCGCGCTCCGCGGGTGCACCCTGGGGTCACCCCCCGTCCCTCTGGGAGGGCAGCGCGAAGCCTCCGCTCCCGGCCCGACCGGAGACCCCGCGGGGTGTCATCTGCGGCCCCGCGGCCCGCGCACCGCTCCACTCCCCTCCGCACCGGGCCGCTCCGCCGCCGCACCCCCGGGCGAGGAAAAGTTGACGTTTACTTTTGCCTGTTTTGGGGACTGTAAAAGTCAGGACACCACACTGCAGTCTAAATTCACATTTCGAAGGGTTGACATAAAACTCTCACTAATGGAAGGCTGGGTTTTGGAAACAACGCCCAGAATGCTTCCTAAATATTTGGTAGAATGTTTAGAGAGACTTTAAACACGTTATTAAAAAAAAAAAAATCTGACAAGTATCTCATTTTCGAACTGTGAATCATGCGCAAGAGCACAAGAACTTAGGAGACGTGTGAACCAAGATTAGCAAGAACAGTCCTCCTTCGGAAAAAAAAAAAAAAAATCAAACCCACGTTTGATTGGGGTGTTTCTCCGGGCGATGAAGCTCGGATTCAGGGTCTAAAGACTAGATGATGTGGGTGAAAAAAAATCACGGCGAGAATAAAGGTTGGGCAGCTATCGAAGCGCACTCCCAGAGATGCTAACGACAAAGGATTTATCTTCGTTTAAATGGTTGCCATCAGCGTCATTATTACTAGCTAAGTTACCGCTGAAGGGAGACTTTCCCACTGTCACGTCTGCTGAGCGCGGCAGCCCGTGTCTCCTGTAGCGCGGCTACGCTTCGACCCGCGGCACCCGGCAAAGAGCGGAGGGATGAGCTAACTGAGCCACAGGTAACTTTGGAGAGAGGGTGCTAAGATGATGTTTCTGATAGCTCCGAGCCTGTAGTCCATACCTCCCACCATCACTTAATTCTATGATTATTTTTTAATTTTCAAATGTGTAAGTTTTATTAGCAGTGGGGAGAAAAGAAGCAGAGGGCTGGAGAGAAACCTGCCGGGAGGATTAAATGGACGCCTGCGGAGTGTTTTAAATCACGAATGCATTCAGTGTCCTTCGGTTATTTCCCTCCCCTATCATACCGTCCGACGGTCAGTAGTGTCCCAGAGGGAAGAAAAAGCCCAGGTTAGCTTCGTCGATAAGCAGGATAATAGAAAATTTAAAAAAAAAAAAATCTTATTTGAGGACGCAACGAAGAAAAATTTAAGAGTTGTAATATACCAGATTATAATAAATATTTAAATTTTCAGGTAACTGCTGTAGGTACGCTCGAATCTATGCGTGATTATATCTGTGCTGGCTTATAAAGTCTGGGCATAAGGTCTGCGCGTGTGAGAGAGTGCGTGGGGGTGTCAGTGTAAATTCCTAAATAAAACTACTAATGTGGTCTAGAAATGGGAGGGAAAAAGTAAAGAGAGATCAGCGGCAGGAGGTTCTCGGTCATCTGGTCCTCTTCCAGCATTTCCTTGCTTTGCTATCTAAAATACGCCTCAGAAATAATAATAAAGAGAAACATTATCTAATATTTAGCATGTAGTTCTGTCCGAGGACAAATGAGAAAGAAGCTGCATCATTAGGACCTAAAAGGCAACAAAACAAAAATCAGAGCATAATGATGCACCTAAATGAAGGGGGAAATGTTGCACAGCTCATTTTATTAATCAGACTGTCAATTCCACCCCAGAGGCCAAACCCCAGAGCAATTGAAGCAAGATCTGATCAAGCTAAGGACAAGAGCTTTACTCCTCACTTCTTGTCTTTCTTTCCACCTGGATATATTTGTCTGCTCTGAAGCCGCCTTCATTATCCACTGACAGGAGCTTGTATTTATTTGCTTATAAACCTGTTACAATAAATGATTATTCGAACAGCGTCATTCGTACCTTAATGACGAGCACCACTTTTTGATGAATGACATTTCGGGCTAGAAAGGATGTATGGGTCATTTTGACCAGTCATTCCCTCGCTTTGGCATCCCACAATTTTTACACCTCCCTCAAAAACAGATAATAATATTTAGAGACACTTGCCGGGCTGAATGTGAATTAGCCCCTGCTGCAGCTCATCATTAGTACAGGACCAGCCCTGCAACTTTGACATTTTTTATAAAGCTGAGATGATGGAAAGAATAAGAAAAGAGATGATCCTGATGGAGAGAGGGCTGCACAGCCCTACAGCTGGCAAAAGGCTCTCGAATTTGTCAGACTCAGCTGGAAATGCGGTGTTGGAGGCCCTTGAAAATTCTCCGCACAGTGGTCGCCTCAGCCCGAGACTGACTGCCGCCTCCCTGCACAGCGCTATAGGGGACATCTCCGCCAAAGGCAAATTTGAAATAGACACTTTATTCAGTCTTCAGCATCCGAGCAGCGAAAGCACGGTCTCCTCCGAAATCCCGCCGTCGGAAAGCAGGAAGAAAATCAGCCTTTATTCCGAAGTTGCTCAAGAGGCAGATATGAACAGTGATGTGGAGGTGGGCTGCTCTGCGCTCCGCTCCCCGGCCAGCCTGACTTCCTCCCAGCTGAAGGAAAACAGTAACAAAGGTAACTCTTCCTTTATCATCTCCATCTAAGCCCCTCACTTTGCCAACCGGCTTTAAAAACCAAAGGAAACCCACCGCCACTGCAAAAGTTGCTCGCTTCTGCATCGGTGCTCTCTCTTGTGCGAAGACAGAGCTCCAGGCTGTAAAATATTATTGCAATTACTGCGCTATCCCTATAACCGAGACACACTGCTCGGGCAGCTCTTGTGCGGGTGCCTTCGTGTGTGTGTGTGTCTGTGCATGCCCAAACCCATTGATATGTAGATATATATCCAGAATATATGTGGGCACAAATATCCACCCACCTATATTTAGGCAAAGCTTTCTCCGCGTATTTCCCCGAGCTCTTGGAGCTCTCGGCGCCTCTTGAGCTGTATATGCGTGTATATACATACATAGATTAAATTAGGGAGAGAGAGGGGAATGAGAGAAAACTGCCCGCATTTGTCTGTGTGTGTCCTTCTCTGTGTATATGCAACGTGCTGTTCGTGTCCAGCTCGGGGTAATTTGGCATTGTTCACTTTTCCTCTGCTTGTATCAGGGAGTTTGAAACTGCCTCGTCTCCTTCCCCGTGCTTTGCGGGGCATGGTGATGGACGGTGGTTGTTATTATTGCTGGAGGTTATTGGGGAGGTGGAGGTAGATAAACGGTGGAT
>NW_020955235.1:200340-202840 GCF_003031625.1 Empidonax traillii
AAAAAAACAAACAACAAACAAAAACAAACAACCAAACCCAACCCAAACAAACAAGCAGAAAACCCCAAAACCAACCTCCAAATCCAAATTTATCGATTCTGCTAGCAGAAAGGATTTGTAAGAATGACAGCTGGCCTTGAGCACGGGCACAGCGGGCCCGGTCCGGCCTGGCCGGGAGGGTTGGGGGGCCACCCTGTCGCCCACTCTCACCCCGGTGCCCTCGCCCCACAGGTTACGCGGAGAGCAGCCCCACTCCCAGCGCCCCCGCCGCCGCGGCCGCCCCCGCCGGCGGCATCGGCAGCTTGCACAGCGGCGGCGCGCTGGGCGGCTCGGCGGCGGGGGCAGACCAGGTGCGCCGGTACCGCACCGCCTTCACCCGCGAGCAGATCGCCCGCCTGGAGAAGGAATTCTACCGCGAGAACTACGTGTCGCGGCCGCGGCGCTGCGAGCTGGCCGCCGCCCTCAACCTCCCCGAGACCACCATCAAGGTACGCCGCGCCCCGCCGCCGCCGTCCCGCGGAGCCCCGCGGTGACCTGCTCCCCCGGGCCGCGGCAGGCTGTGCTCTCAGGCTGAAGAACTCGCAGGGCCCGTAGCTATTGATCACCACTCGTGCTCGTTTGCTTCTCCTCACCCGACACTTTTAATTTGCTTTTTAAAAAGTTGATATTGCTGTTATTTTTTGTTGTTTGGGGTTTTTTGTTGCGGTTGTTGTTGTTTTTTTTTCTTATTGTCTTCTTCAGTTTTTATAGCTTTAGCCTATTTCCTAAAGTGAAGAGGGGAGAGAATGAACTCAGCTATTATACACTGGCATGGGAGTCAGTCCCGTGAAGTCATAGTGCTGCGTGGGGAGGAAGGGACGATTCGAAGGGGAAAAGGTTTATTCAGATCGAAGGGGTCCCCCTCGAGTAGAAGGGGGAACCGTACCCACCGCTCCCCTCGGTCAAGGTCACGGGCGACTGCTGTGGGGGGGAGAGGGGTCGCCCACCAGCGTTGGCAGTGGGTGTCGCTGGGTGCCCGCAGGTATCCGCGGCGGGAACGGGTGCGGCGGGACGAGGAGTGGAGCGGAGCTGAGGCCGCGTTGTGCTTGTCTCCCCGCGCAGGTGTGGTTCCAGAATCGGCGGATGAAGGACAAGCGGCAGCGCCTGGCCATGTCCTGGCCCCACCCGGCCGACCCCAGCTTCTACACCTACATGATGACCCA
Source organism: Empidonax traillii (assembly GCF_003031625.1). Lineage (NCBI taxonomy): Eukaryota > Metazoa > Chordata > Aves > Passeriformes > Tyrannidae > Empidonax > Empidonax traillii. Next base: position 201,543 of record NW_020955235.1, read on the forward strand.
CGCGGCGGCCACGGGCAGCCTGCCCTACCCCTTCCATTCCCACGTCCCGCTCCACTACTACCCTCACGTCGGGGTCACAGCCGCCGCCGCTGCCGCCGCAGCCTCGGGAGCCGCCGCCGCCCCCTTCGCCACCTCCATCCGCCCGCTGGACACTTTCCGCGCCCTCTCGCACCCCTACTCCCGCCCGGAGCTGCTCTGCAGTTTCCGACACCCCGGCCTCTACCAGACGCCGGCCGCCGCCGGCCTCAACAGCAGCGCGGCCGCCTCGGCAGCAGCGGCGGCGGCGGCGGCGGCAGCGGCGGCGGCGGGGTCGGGGCCGCCGGGGGGCTCGGCGCCCTGCTCCTGCCTCAGCTGCCACAGCAGCCAGACGGCGGCGGCGGCGGCGGCGGCGGCCTCTGCTCTAGGCTCACGGGGTGGCGCGGCCGCCGATTTCCCCTGCACGGCGGCGGGGCAGCGCTCCGAGAGCGGCTTCCTGCCATACTCGGCCGCCGTGCTCAGCAAGGCCGCCGTCGCCTCGCCGGACCAGCGGGAGGAGGCGCCGCTCACCAGATAACTACCCCGGTCCGGGCCCGGGGGGTGTTTTGTAGATGGGGTCGAGGGGGGTGGGAGGTGGTCGGGGCAGGGGGCGCCCCCGCACTCGGCCGGAAAGTTCTGTCTATTTTTTTATTACTGATCGCCCCGCCGAGGTAGGGCGTGGGACCGGTGGGGAGGTCGCCCCGCCAGTCCTGAGCCCCCGCGGAGGCGGCTCGGCGGTGCTCGTTGCCGGGCACTTCGGGGTCCGCGGGGTGCGGGCGATGGGGGTAGGGAGGGGCAGCCGGCGGAAGGGAATGTGTGTTTCCACACTTTTTTTTCCTTTATTATTATTAGTATTATTATTTCGGTTTGAGTTCGAGTAAGAGGGAAATATCTCGCGTATTTCGGTACAAGCGGTAGCTAATGAGGCAGCTGCGTCCGGGCCAGTAACGGGAAGGGAAGTGTCAGATTGACAGGATGGGGAGAGGCATTTTTTAAGATCACGCTTTCTAACTACCATAATCCACTCTGTCTGGGAAATACTTGAATCTCTCTAGGTGTAGGTTGTTGTCTTGAAGCACTGACCTTCCAGACACTTTTCCAAATTTAATTCTTTTCTTAGCGTCTTTCTCTTCTCTCGGTAAAACGGCTCTCGGATTTATTTCTCACTCATCTCTATCGCGCCTTTGCCTCTGAAAAGCCACCACTGGGTAACTGAGACCTGCTATACCAAACCACTGCTACTGGAGGGACTTCCATGAACTTGAAGAAAGGCACATCAAAAA